>NC_134901.1:30514903-30814903 GCF_041734735.1 Babylonia areolata | reverse complement strand
CACATGCATGTACATACACACACGTGCGCATATATAGAATAGATAGCTAGAATAGAATAGAATATGTCTTTATTACCAAGTGTACCATGGTCACAAGGAATATTGCGGGGGGGGGGGGGGGGGGGGGGGGGGGGAGTACATAACAAGGTACGAATATAAATAAAAAATCATACACAAACACAGATACAGTAGAAATTAGGATGCATACAAGTGCATATTAATACAAAAACTTGTGCATACTCACACATGCACGCACTGCACACACACACTCTCTCTCTCTCTCTCTCACAGAAAATGGTTCACTGCCAACCGTCGTGGGGTGCGGACGCATCCGAGCAGCGCTCCGCTCTGCGTGATCTCTGAGTTAACTGTTCAGTGTGTTGTATTGTTACTGGCTGGGAAAAAAGGGTAGGAAAATGCCTATTACTGCAGAGGCGCATCGAGCATGCATTGGAAATTTCTACCCAACGTTGAAAAAGATTTTCGGCAGAGGAAGGACTTCGTTTCTACACAGACAAAAGAAAGATAAAAGAAAGGTACATGCTGCCTGGAGTGTTTGTTTGACACTGACAGTATTATACTGCTTGGCTATTATCCTGCTCCCTATCTGCATGGACGTAGAGACGAATCCTGGTCCCGAAAGCAACACAAACTGGAAACATGAAATGCACACTACTATGGATAGACGATTTGTCCAGATATTGGAGGAACTACGATTACATTCCGCAAGTCTGTGTGAGAAAATGGAAACCATCTTCAGGAACCTCCAAAGAAATATATCACAGTTGATGTCAGAGGTATCGACCCTACAAAATGTCGTTCATGAACACAGCAACGAGATACATGCTATGCAGGAAGACAAGGTCAATGTTCATCAACGGTTGGACAGAATGGAAAAAGAAATAAACACACTGGAGATGAACTCAAAAGAAAACAATCTGAAGTTTCTAGGTGTTCATGAAACCGGTCTGGAAAGCAACAGAAATAGCTGTCGACATTTTGAATCGTTCATCGTCCTCCAGTTCATGGCGTCTGTCAGACATTGAGAAGGCGTATCGCGTCGGCAGCTACAGACAGTACTCCTCACAGCCACACCCATTAATCGTTCAATTCCGCAGCTGGACAGACAAGATGGACATTCTGAGCGACAACTACTTAAGAAATCTCCTCAGAAGAGAGAACATCTGAATCGCCGCAGACCTCACAACACGTCAGAGAGAGGAGATACGACACCACCGTCAGCAGGGAAAGATTGCATACTTCAAGAAAGGAAGACTGTATGTCCAAAACAAGTATTCACATATGTACACTTGGACGACCGACCCGAACAGCAGAACAGAGAAGAAAATGGGGGCACAGACCGACATCGCCCATTCAATGCAAAACATGCGAATTTTCATAACCAGCGAACAGTATCTGGTACCAGATATGGGGACCACCGAAGAAACAGGGGATCGAGTACATACAGGAAGCAGGAGACTGACAACAGGCAGCAACGTGACTTCGAAGAGAACAGATCCAGTGCACACAGACACCACGCTCCCTCTCAACACATCCACCACCAGAGCCAGTGACACAGCCAAGTGGAGTCAGCACCCTCCTCCAGATGGCAGGAAGAGTACGATATGTACCAGCAAGACAGCTTTGAGAACGATCTCACTGCACAACTCGACTACAATGCTGGTAGGGAAGCTTTTCAATATCAGCACACACCCTATGCTCCTATGTACAACTACGAGGAATTCCAAAGCCAAACAGCAAGATATCGTCCCGCTGATGACTGGTTTCAACAGGCTCATGGTGATATGTGGAACAGCTGGAACCATGTCCATCACAGCCAGCACTTGGACATTTCAAACAATGCCCATGCTTCCAGTCAGAGGAATGAGCGCAACTTTTTAAGCCCCAGAGATAAAGCCTCTTCCCCAAGAGTGGTTCCTGGCACGAGATCATACAGTGAAGTGATACAGTCCATCCGCTCTTCCTCAAGACATCAAGAAAACAGACTGACGCAAGAAGCTGCAAACAGGAAAGACTCCCCGCGTCAGTCACCCTCAACAAACAACGCAAACAGACCGAACGAGTGCATGGAAGGTGATACTCGACACGACACACACCAGCTCACAGCTGCGAACAGGACAGACAACAAAATCAACGGAGCCGACCAACCGGAAAAGGACAACTCCTGCCATGACGACGACCAGTCTGACCTTGGCAGTGTCAGATCGGATGCCCCTCTGGTTCCCCCCACTGTTCCCCAGCCCTCTACCGAAGAGAAAGCGTCGATTTGTGACCCAGCTGTCACCACGTCCGACAGCCACAGCATTGAAGATGCACACGGTGACACTGCATGCAGACAGGATGCCATTGATGCGATCAACACCACTGCAGACAGAGCCACTGAGAGAGGTAGAGACAGTGCAGTAGAGTCTGGTGATTGGGTTGACAGGGACAGCAGTGTGATGAATGCTATGGACGTTCAACAGCAGCAAGATGACCTGGCTGATGACGCGGATGATGAAGGGCTTCCACCCAACACCCCTGCCACCCCGAAGGACGACGCGACCCGTGCTGACCATGGAGACGGCCCCTCAACGCAAAGCAGCGTGACCTCCGACACCAATGTCAACACGCTATGTAATGCCGGGGATTCCCCCTTCCCTTGGCTGCACGGAGAAATCGCCCCATGTAACTCCCGTGCAAAATTAACGGCAGAGGCGCCGTGGCAGCTTGACAGGCGAGAAAAGACTGGTGAACACACGATCACAATCTGTGTCACTTGAAAGACAGTCTTCCCTCCCCAACAGCTGGATAAGAAACAACAAACAGAACAAACACGCTAGTCCCCGAAAAGTTACCACCTCGAAAGAAAAAGGTAAAAAATGATGGTATGGCCCTGACCCTAACACTGGCATTTCAAAAGACTCTCAGTTTTCAATGATTTCATATAACGTTGAAGGAATAGTGTCTAAACTGAAAGACACCAGTTTCGTCTCCTTTATTTCAAAGTTTAACTTCATTTGTCTGTTAGAAACATTCGTAGAGTCCTTCACATGCTCGTTATTCCCATCACATACGTGTTACGTTGCTCCAGCAATAAAGCTCTCACATCAGGGGAGGAGGAGTGGGGGTGTCATTGTACTAGTAAACAATGAGTATGTACCTTTCCTTAAACAATTTCCAACAAAATACGATAATATAATTGTTCTTCAAACAGAAAAAGAACTTTTTGGAACAGATTGTTATTGTTAGTATTTACATAAATCCTCTCAACAGTCCATTTTACGAGACAAGTGAGGCAGACAATGGGATTTCTATACTAGAACAATGTCTGCTTGACATTATTGAAAACCACGAGGATGCTTCCTTCATTTTGTATGGAGACTTTAATGCCAGGACTGGTAACAAATTCCCAGAACAGTTTAGTGCTGACTTTTCCTCAGACGACACACACGATGGTTTTCAGTTTGACTTTGACGATGGCCACGAATCGATTCCTGACTGTTGTTCAAGATACAGTGATCAATGACTATGGCCAAAAGTTACTCTGCTTGTGCTCTAATTTTGATCTGTACATTTTGAATGGTGTTTGTGACGGAGACACAAATGGGGTTTTCACTTATACGTCTCCCTCTGGTAGTAGTGTCATTGATTATTTTATTTTCTCCACTTCATTAAGCTATTTATCGCACAGAATGCTTGTAGAAGAAATGATAGACTCTAAGCATATGCCTGTATCATGTCTTATAAAGTGTAATAGACAAAAGTATAAAGGGGGAACAGATGCATTTATTTCTAGGTTCATTTGGTCTGATGACAAATGTGACGAATTCGTTTATTGTATCAATTTACCAGAAAATATTGCTTCTCTTGAACAAGCCAAACACCTGATTGATGAAAACATCAGTAAAGCAGTCGACATGTTTTCAGTTACTCTAAAATCCGCCGCTTCTTGCATGCTTGTAAAAAGAGGATGTGCTAGAGCCATAAAAGGCAATATTTTGTTCGACTCAGAATGCCATGAACGTCGGAAGGGCACAAGGAAAGCTGTCTGTGAATTTAGACGTGAACAGAGAGCCGATCCTACTGCAGATGGGCATGCGTATTTTGAGTCCAGAAAGTCTTACAGAAAGCTATTGGCTAATAAAGAAAGAGCGTACAAAGCAAAATGTAGAGCTGAACTTGAAGGGAATATTAATGATTCCAAGCAGTTTTGGAAAAATATCAAACAATTTTCTAAGAAAAGTAAACAGACTGGAAACATCTCAGATGACGAATGGTTACAACACTTTAAAGAGGTTTTTGGTGTGAATGACAATGATACGATAAATGACGATTTCACTGACTTTGAACCTGGGAATGGGACTGAAGAAAGTGACAATCAGGACGATGTCCTACTGAACAGTGATATAACTGAACAAGAAATACTCGATTCCATCCGTCATCTAAGAAACAATAAAGCAGCCGGCCCAGATGGCATTATACCCGAACTTTTTAAGCACTCAAGTGAGCTAATTGTTCCTTTTCTTTTGAAACTGTTTAATAGCGTATTTTCTTCGGGTCAGTACCCAGTAGCTTGGACTGAATCGATTATTCAACCCTTGCACAAGAAAGGCGATTTACACAAGCCAGACAATTACAGGGGCATTTCACTTTTGAACATATGTGGAAAAATGTACAGCCATATTATCAACAAGAGAATATCAAAATGCGTTGAAAGTAAGGACATATTAGGTGATATACAAGCCGGATTTTGAAAAGATCATTCAACAATTGACCATATTTTTACGCTGTTCTCAATGGTACAGAAATATTTGCTTAAAAATAGAAAATTATTTGTAGCTTTCATTGACTTTCGTAAGGCTTTCGATTTTATTTCACATGGTAAACTGTGGCCCGTACTGCGGAAGTCTGGCTTAAAAGGGAAAATATTAAAAACCATTCAAAGTATGTATAAAACCGTAAAAGCTCGAGTACATTGGGGGGGTAGGGTAACCGAAGCTTTCCTTTGTCAAAAAGGTTTAAAACAAGGGGAGGTTACAAGTCCTTTACTTTTCTCTCTGTTTATAAATGATCTTGCCACGGACATAATCGAGAAAGGACGCCATGGAATACAACTGAATCCTGATATGATTGAACTGTTTATTTTACTTTTTGCGGACGATATAGTGCTTTTGTCTGATACAGTTACTGGTCTGCAGAACCAACTGAATGTGCTGGCAATGAAGGCTTCCGAGTTAGATTTACACGTTAACCTTGATAAATCCAAAATAATTATTTTTAGAAATGGTGGATACATTGCTCGGAAGGAAACCTGGACATATGAAGGTCACGACATCAAAGTCGTCAATTCCTATAAGTACTTAGGTTTGTTTTTCAGCACTAGATTATCTTTTTCGAAGGCTCTGGATGACATAGCAATGAAAGCACGGAAAGGTGTAATAGAAATATTTAGAACGTTATGGAGACTTGACGATTTCTCTGTTAGTATTTTCTTAAAATTATTTGATTCACAAATAAAACCAATTCTGTTATATGGCTCTGAAATCTGGGGATTAATGCAAATTTCACCAATAGAAAAAGTGCACATGTTTGCTTTAAAAAAACTTCTTAATGTGAGTCCAAGATCACCAAATCACATGGTGTATGGCGAGACAGGTCGTTACCCTCTGTATGTATATTCCTTCTTGTCATGTATAAAGTACTGGATCAGACTTACAAGAATGGATGAAAATAGACTTCCTTGTAAATCTTATAAAATGCTCCTATCGCTATGTGATCAAGACAAAGAGTGCTGGGCATCTCAGGTACGAAACACTTTGTATAAATTTGGATTCGGCTTTGTTTGGGAAAATCAAGGTGTAGAAAATGCAAGAGGATTCTTGAATGATTTCAAACAAAGACTGATCGATTGCCATAGTCAAAACTGGCAGGAACATCTTCACAGCAGCAGCAGGTTTAGCGTTTATCGAAATTTCAAATCATCCATATCACTGGAATCTTACTTTACAGCAGTTAAAAATAAACACATAAGAGATGTGCTTATAAGGTTTAGACTAGGAGCCTCGGATATCTGTACACACAAGATGAGATTTGCTTTCGTCAGTCCAAACGACCTGAAATGTCCACTATGTAACACTGGTATTGAAGACGAGATACACACTTTATTTTACTGTAAATCTCTTAACGATCTGCGACATAAATATATTCCATGTTGGTACACGGAACATCCCTCTGACAAAAGTTTAGAATTTATAATGCATGACACAAAAATCCTTCATGATCTAGGTCGCTTTATTTATCACTCTAATAAACGTCGTGCTGCTTTATTATGATAACGGGCACAACCTGAGTTCTGTTATGTTATACATTTAAAACAACGAATGTACATGTTTAAGCGGACTTGCTCATGATGGAAGGCATTTACCTTTTTGAATTTTCGATTCATGTGTTTGCATGCTCGGTTTTACAAAATCGAGTCTGCGCGCGCGCAAGTGTGTGTGTGTGTGTGTGGGGGGAGATGTGGGAGGGGGTGTGGAGGTGTGGGATGGGGTGTGTGTGTGTGCTCAACATTGTAATGGGTCAGAAGGCCTTCTACAATAAAACATTTCTGAGTTCTCTCACAGAAACACACACTCACCCACACACGTTTGAACAGAAGCCGCATATTACATGGTAGATGGTTGTTGATTGCACAATTCTATTTATCATTCTACATTTGTTCTAGAGACAGGGCATTGACTGCTTTGGGGAAAAAGCTATTGGCAAAGTGATTAGTTTTTGTCCTTATACTTCTGTACCATCGACCAGAGGGGAGCATCTCGAAAATCCCAAAAGCTGGATGTGATTGATCCTGGCTGATTGATTTTGCTTTTTTGAGTAGCTGCTTATAATATATGTTGTCAAGAGAAGGTAGATCAGCCCCGGTAATTTTGGTGTCAGTTTTTACGATTCTGTCAAGGGCTGCAACTTCTGCCTTGGAACTGATTCCGTACCAAACAGTAACAGCGAAGGTTAGTATACTCTCAGTGACTGCTCAGTAGAAATCAACTATGATTTCTTTTTTAATTCCGAACTTTTTGAAGAAAGTACAGGCGCTGTTGTGCTTTCTTACTAATTTTTTCTGTGTTTTTCTCCCATTTCACATTGTTGGACATGATCAGTCCGAGAAATTTTAATTTGCTGATGATCTCAACTTGCTTGTGTAGACAGAGAGACAGACGAACGAACTAACTCCCCAATTTAGTAACAGAAGAAAAACAAGGAGAGAGACAATCGTGAACGAACAAACAACGGACAGACAAAACAACGAAATAGAGAGTGAAGAGAGAGAAGAGCAAGAGGGACACTGGGGAGAGCAAGAAAGATAAAGAACAGGGGGCGAAAAACCGGCTGACTTTGTCTACAGAAAGGGGCCGAGGATGGCTCTTTCTTACTCAGAGAGAACAATTCTGTTTAGTTTCATATCCCCATTTAATTGTTTCCCTGACAATCTTATTCAGCAAATCAACATTAAGCACTAAAACAACAAAGATAGATTTTGGACCAACACAAGCATCATCCCATCCCAGCTATAACTCGAAGGTGCCACAGATTTATTGAGACGGGGTAGCAGGATTTTGGTAGTTTTGGGCTGGACCATGGACAATTTTTGGGTGTAGATTTTACAAGGACAATTTGGGCAAGGTCAGAGGGAGGCGAGGGTAAGGGGAGATCACAGATGTGGCAATCAAGAACGAAGAACGGGCACCCGGAAATCTAACAATGCAAAGCAATACTCTTCTTTCTCCACAAGGGCCATTATATAAACAAAGAAACAAAACAAAACAAAAAGTTCTTCCACTGGAATAGGCCTAAAACTGTACAGATCTATCAACTAACTTAAGCCTGTTATTAGTCTACTCATTTGGTGTCAGGAATATTGGACTAAATTATGAACCCTAATCACACACACATTAGTAGCATTATTTAAATACCCTTTCAACAAGATAGCCTACTAAATATTCTAGAAAATCACAACTGGCTCTACCCAAATTTCCATATGACTGCCCGTGCCAAAAAGTACATGTTAAACTAGATCCAATTATATCTTAGTCTAGTTCAAGTCATAGCTTCGTCAGTGACAACATATAGGTTTATCTTTTAGTTTAATTAACTTATAATCATACTGTAACTTACTAACCTTGAATTTAAAAAAAACCGTTATGCCAAACGGCTTGTTTTTCTCAGACTGACATGTATCTCTTCCCGGCCCGTTAAAAAAGATACTCTCTAACTCAAGAAAACAGGAAGTGAGGTGATGGGACTTGGTTTTCTTTTTCTAAAACAATTTCCAACCTACAAAGATAATGACTTCTAATAACCTTCTCTACAAGATTTTATATAGACAAAAAATAAAATAGTAAGCTAAGACACAATTAATATTCATTAGGATCCACTTTGTAACATTCTATTGACAGCCAACTCTCCAAGGGAAAACAACTTATCAAAAGACTAAACTGTGGTTGCTTCCCTTTGACTGTGTTTTTGTAGACCTGTCTGTCATGCTGTCTACACTTTCCCCACCAAATTAAAAAAAAGATATATATATATATGTATATATATATATATACATATATATATATATATATATATATATATTTTTTTTTTTTTTTTTTTTTTTTTTAAACTTCATTTCAAAATGTCTGGTCATTTCACACAATGACAGAATTCTATTGAACCAGCAAGAGATCATTGCTGGACAATTTCCTTGGTGTGTAATTACACACATTTCTTGGCCAAGATGAAATAATGTTCTTTTATCATCAACAAGGACTTGGAGAGAGTTTCGAAACTTTCCTCCAACTGTCTCAACCAAGGTCCCAGATCCTTGGCTTTGCTAACAGGGGCAGACTCAACGGGGAGATCCGCTGTCACTCTGTGTGCCAAGTTCAAATGGTCCAAAGGCCGTCTTTGTCGTAACAACCTCCTAAGTTCTGGTGCAGGCTCTTCCTTCTCCGCAACAAAACCTCCCGCTTCATCGAAACCAGTGTGGTTGAGATCAGTCAACCCCTCCACGGATCCACCTTCTTGATCCTCCTCTGGTTATGCTAATCAGTCACACCTTGCATCTCAGTCTGATCCCTAGTGTCCACACTGACTTGGCCATCTTCCTGTGTATCGCCAGCTGGTCTCCTTGGTTCCTGTCTGGAATCCATCCCTGTTTCAGATGCTTGTTTCTCTTCCTGTGGTTCTCCCGTCAACTCCGTAACATCTGTACTCAGGGATTTGCCAGCTGGATGGAACACAGGTGCCTCTGGCCTCAACTCTGAATTGAGCCATGTTAACTCGAACTGTAGAGGAGTCGTGTCCTCCTCCTTGACATCCCGCAGCTCTGTCCTGCTCCTTTGGGGTTTGGTTTTGGGCCTTCCCATCTTTCGGATCTTGTTTTCTTCATCAAGCATACCTATTGGTAGTAATAGGTTACGATGAAGTGTCCTCACAGGCCCAACACCGCCTTCCAATCTGACCGAGTACACGGGCATGTCACCAGGCTTGTCGACCACTACGTACACCCCTCTCTCCCAATGATCACACACTTTTGTGGTGATCCTGGGACCTAGTCATCACACCAAGACTCTGCCACCTCGAGCTCAGCAGCATAGGCGGATGTGTCGTACTGCATTTTGTTTCTGAGTGCCCACCTGTCCATGTTGTTTGAGGCAGTGGTGTAGGCCTCTTGGAGACGGTTCTTCATGTCTCACACAAACTGCCTGGGTGATTCTTTACGAGAAGAATCCAAATTGATTCCAAATGCCAAAGCAATCGAACAGGTAATATGGGCTATAACCTGTGCTGGAGTGAATGCTGCAGTTGTAGCATGCATCACAGCTGGTAGACTTTTCCTCCAGTCTTTCTGTTCATCCTCAAGGCTGCGGAGACGATGGATGATCTCTCGGTTCAGGCGTTCAACTGGTGAGCCTGCAGGGTGATGTGTAGTGCGGCACTTTTTGATGCCCACTACTCGGCACACTTCTTTCAACAGCTCCGACTCAAAGTCTCTTCCTTGATCTGATAGGATGCGCTGAGGAAAACTGTAGATCATGAAGAAGTTCTGCCAGAGGGCTTGAGCGACGGTCTTGGCTTTCTGATCTTTTGTGCAGACTGTAACTCTGAACTTGGTGAAGTGATCAAGTATCACCAGAATGTTCTGTTTCTGACCCTTGACCTCAGTGGTTAGGCAGTCGGTGGAGAGGAGTTCAAGGGGAGCACTGGATGTGATGGTCTCCATAGAAGCCTTTTCTTGGGCAGCTCCCCGCCGTACACACCTCCCACATCGCCTGATTTTCCTCTCCAAGTCACAAACCATGAAAGGCCAGAAGAACCGGAGTCTTGCCTGTTGAAGTGCACTCTCCAGATGTGGATGGTACATATCTTCGTGCACGCCTGACATCGCTTGTTGGCGCTTTGAGGTGGGAATGACCAGTTGCCACTTCATTCTCCCCTCCTCATTTTCTACCTTCCAGTGGAGAACACCCTCCTTCATCACCAGTTTGTTTTGTTCTCAGATGAAAACCATCATCTCAGGTGAGACGCCTTCTTGTGTATTAGTTCTCACCCTGTGGCCCTTTTCTATCCGTTGGATCACCCAGTTCAGTGTTGGTTCAGTTGTAGTTTCCTCCACTCTCTCTTACTGATGGTACTAATCCCGTTCTCGTTTGGTTCCAGGATGTCATCATGAATCAGGCTTGGATCTTTTACCAGCTGTTCTACTGCTGGAAAGTTTTCCTGTGTGTCTGTCTCAACTGACTGGCTGCAGGATGACGCATGTAGGCTTGCCTGTTTGTTGCTGGCAGGCCAAACGCCCTTTGCTTCCATCACAGCCCTGACCTCCCCGGAGCTTGCAGTCTGTGATTCTTTGTTTTGGTTGTCAAGCTCAGTGGCCTTCCTTCTGATAAACTCTGTGTTTTCTAGGAACTTGTGGTACTCTTCATCCTCGACAAGTTCTTCTCTGTTATGTCGCCTAGACAGGCTGTCAGCATCTAAGTGGCTGGATCCTCTCTTGTATTGTATGTCAAAGTCATAGATGGAAAGAGAAGCAAGCCACCTATGACTCACAGCATCTAGCTTGGTTTTGTGGAGTATGTACCGTAAGGGGTTGTTATCAGTGACTACTGTGACTTTGGTCCCCAGAATGTAATCATGGAATTTCTCAGTCATTGCCCATTTCAGGGCAAGAAATTCCCTCTTGTGTGCTGGATAGCTGGATTCAGTCTTGTTTAGAGATCAGTTGGCATATGCAATCACTCAGTTTTTCCCATCCTGCTCCTGGTAGAGTACAGCACCGATTCCAGTTCCACTTGCATCACAGTGTAGAATGAATGGTTTTGTGCGATTAGCCACTGCCAGAAGGGGTTCAGATGTCAATGCCTGGATGAGCCCATCAAATGCTGTTTGTTGTTGATTTCCCCACAAGTGTGTGATGTCCAATGTCAGGGTAAGACCTTTGTTTTTCTTCTCTCCTTTCTTTTGGCAGCCCCTTGGAATGTAGCCAGCAGTCAGGTCATTGAGTGGCTTGGCCATCTGGGTGAACTTTGGGAGGAATTTTTGGTAAAACCCAGCAAACCTGATGAATGACTTCACGTCGTGAACTGTGCAAGAAATCGGCCAGGTCGTCAAGGCAGAGATCTTCTCAGGGTCTGGTTTTATCCCCTGGTCGGATATGACATGACCCAAGTGGCGAACCTCCTTTGTCCCGAGCATGCACTTTTGTGGGTCAAGTTTCAGCTTGAACTTTCTCAGCCGTTCCAGTGAGCGGATAGTGCGGTCTTCCAGCTCCTCCAGTGTACAACCATGTATCAAGATGTCATCTAGGAACACAATGAGTTCACTGAGGTTCATGTCAATGAACACCTGTCCATCAGTTGCTGAAATGTTGCTGGGGAGTTACACAGGCCAAAAGGCATCTGTTTGAACTGGAAAAGCCCAAAAGGTGTTGTAAATGCCGAGATCTGTTTGGCTCGTTCAGTCAGTGGTACCTGGTAGTACACCTTGCTGAGGTCCATGCTTGTGAACCACTGACTGCCATTCAGGGTGAGAAACAGGTCATCAATCTTTGGAATGGCATAGCTATCCTTGATGGTGAAACGGTTGATAGCTCGATAATCCACGCACAAACGCAGGGTGTTGTTCTTCTTCCTCAACAAGACAGTAGGGCTTGCGAATGGCGAACAACTGAGAGTAATGATCTTTGCTTCCAGGAGTTCCTGGATATGTTGCTTTGCCTCCTCAAAGTCTCTCAGAGAAATGGGTCAGGGCCTCTCCCTGACAGAGCATCCTGGCTGGATTTGGATGTCATGTTGTTCCGCCTCTGTTCTGCCTGTGTCCAAGTCATGTTGGATGAAGACATCTGAGTAGGATGCGAGTCGGTGGGCAAAATGCTTGCACCATTCTTCTGATGCACTCTCTCCAAAGTGGAACTGACCTGTGCCTGAAAATTCAGAGCTACAACTCCCTGTTTCTGGTGTGTTTGTGTGAGTTGGGTTTGGTGACTGCTTGACTGTGTGCATGTTCAGTGTCACATTTTGTGGTTCAGGCAACACACTAAAATCTTCCAAGACCTTGTGCATATCGTACATGGCATGGACAACATACACATCTTCTATCTTGGAATTCTTCTGTAAGACTAGGTCTACATCAGAAAAATTGCAAAGGGTCAATCTCACATCATGCAGATCTTCAACAGCCACCTTTGTTGCTACCAGTCCCACCTTAACATTCTGCCCTTCATCACAGTGTTCCTGGATCAACACTGAGGAGAAGGTCTGAAGGTCTCTGATCCGGGGTTGACTCACAACACTGGCCGTACCCATAGGGGGTATGACTGTCCTTTTCTTCAACACAGTGGTCCCCACTTTGCCATCAGCATTGCTACTGTCCGCAGCATTTGCCAACATGAATAATGCCTCACATCTGACATAGTCGGTCACCAGAGATCATGGCAGGTTTCCCGAAAACGTTAGTTCCCAGAATAATCGGAACTGTAATTGAAAATTCCATACCCCCCTGAACCACAAGACAGGCTACAGAGGTAACTGTCCCCTTCCCTGCCAGGACCTTTGGTAGCCAACATTGCATGGTTATGTACCCCAAATAAGGCACACTCTGTCCACCTGCACCAACCACATTGACTGATGGTGTCAGTTCTTGAATTGGCAAGTGGGAAAGGTTCTGTTTGTAAAACTGTTCAGAGATGATGGTCACTTGGGACCCACTGTCCAACAAACATTTCGTCCTCACCCCCTCCACTTCTATTTCCTCTTCACATGCAGGGCCCACCAAGGCCTCAAGAATGTCTGCCTAAGTGTTAATGTCTGCCAGAACGTCTCTTGGGGTTAGAGTGGCCTGCCCCCAGCGTTTGCAATTCTGCACAAGAAGACAAAGTTCATCACCTCTTACCTTAGCCTTTAGTACATTCAGTCCCCATCTAAGGTTTTCTGGGTTGTGTGAGCAGACACGAGCAGCACTTGGTACCTTCCCGCAAAGTTCGATGACTTGACCGGCTGCCAGCTTGACATCAGCTCCTCTCAGGCGGACAGGCTTCACGTTGCGGCTGATCTCGATGCTGTCGATGGCATCCTGGAGAAGTTGTTGATGCTCTCGGTTGGGTCCCAGATTGTTGCAAGTCAGCATCTGGACCCCGACACTGACTGCTGGCCATTTAAATCTTGCCATCCCTGCCCGTTCCGGCACTGTCTGGCGTAGTGACCTTGCTGGCCACACCTGTAGTATCGCCCCCTGGGTCGTGGAGTTGGAGATCCCGGGTTCACCGGACCAGAAGGTCCTGTGGTTGTAGGATCAGGTCCAGCGAATGTTGGCCTCAGCTTTGCAGCCACTTTCTCGGTGATCTTCTCCAAGTCGCCGTCACTGAGTCCCTCATGGGTGTTGGGCATCGTTGCAGCACTAGCCTGAACTCGGCATTCATCCCTGGACTTAGAGTTGGACTTGACGTTCGCCTCTTCTACTCTCCGCACAGTCTGAAGTAGTCTGGTGAGATCTGGAGTTGCCTTGCCCGGAAACCCGAAACTGTTTCAGAGTTCCAGGGCCAGCATTGGTGGGGCTGACCTTGAGAACACATGGTAGACCCGCCGCCACTGCTCCTGTTCTCCCATCTGCATCTTCGCTGCCACTGCTGCCAAGGCGGACCACAAACGTCCTAAGAAGGTGGACGGAGACTCCTTTGGCCGAAGTTTCATGGTGTTGAATTCTAATAGGAGGTCATCTACGGTCTTTATTTCTCCATAGAGTGGACAGGATTTCAGCAGCGCTGACACAGTCTTTTGTCTGCTGGTAGGCAAGTCCTCGGAGACTGCCCAACATCTTTGCTCGTAGCTCTGGAATCGTCCCGTCTTGCAGATATTGTTTGCATTGCTGCTCCCACTCTGCGAAGGTCACTTCTCCCGGTTGAGGTACAAACCCTGAGAAGGGCTTGATCCTCACCGCTGCTTGTGCCGTGACAGTGATGACAGGTGGGGATGCTGCAGCTGATTGGAGTGTGACTGTGGAGAGCAGTCTCTGCATGTCGGCGAGCTGCTTCTGCAGGCCAGCTGTCACAGCTTGCTGGCCTTCTTCCTCTCTATTTCTACCCTCGCCCATCTGCAAGGATGACCCACTACTTCCTTCACCTGCTTGGGCACCCCCACTCAAGTTATCTGACGGCGAACCTTCGGTACTCATGATAAACAACTTATGTTGGCCTTGGGGTTTTTTTTTTGTTTTTTTGTTTTTTTTCAAGCCTTCCTTAGCCCAACATTGGGTGCCACAAATGTAGACAGAGAGACAGACGGATGAACTAACTCCCCAATTTAGTAACAGAAGAAAAACAAGGAGAGAGACAATGGTGAACAAACAAACAACGGACAGACAAAACGACGAAATAGATAGAGTGAAGAGAGAGAAGAGCGAGAGGGACACTGGGAGAGCAAGAAAGATAAAGAACAGGGGAAAAAAACAGGCAGACTACACTACAGAAAGGGGCCGAGGAAGGCTCTTTCTTACTCAGAGAGAACAATTCTGTTTAGTTTCATATCTGCATTTATTCAACAAATCAACATTAAGCACTAAAACAACAAAGATAGATTTTTGACTGACACAAGCATCATCCCATCCCAGCTGTAACTCGAAGGTGCCACAGATTTATTGAGACAGGGTAGCAGAATTTCGGAAGTTTTGGGTTGGACCAGGGACAATTTTTGGGTGTAGATTTTACAAGGACAATTTGGGCAAGGTTGAAGGGAGGCAAGGGTAAGGGGAGATCACAGATGTGGCAATCAAGAACGAAGAACAGGCCCCTGGAAGTAACATATACACAATGCCTACTAACAATGCAAAGCAATAATCTTCTTTCTCTGCAAGGGCTATTATATAAACAAAGATCCCCTGGAAATAACACATACACAATGCATTCTAACAATGCAAAGCAATACTCTTTTTTCTCCGCAAGGGCCATTATATATACAAAGAAGCAAAAAAAAAAAGTTCTTCCACCGGAATAGGCCTAAAACTGTACAGATCTATCAACTAACTTAAGCCTATTATTAGTCTACTCATTTAGTGTCAGGAATATTGGACTAAATTATGAACCCTAATCACACACACATTATTAGCATTATTTAAATACCCTTTCAACAAGATAGCCTACTAAATATTCTAGAAAATCACAACTGGCTCTACCTAAATTTCCATATGACTGCCCGTGCTAAAAAGTACTTGGTAAACTAGATCCAATTATATCTTAGTCTAGTTCAAGTCATAGCTTCGTCAGTGACAACATATAGGTTTATCTTTTAGTCTAATTAACTTATAATCATACTGTAACTTACTAACCTTGAATTAAAAAAAAACCGTTATGCCAAACGGCTTGTTTTTTCTCAGACTGACATGTATCTCTTCCCGGCCCGTTAAAAAAGATACTCTCTAACTCAAGAAAACAGGAAGTGAGGTGATGGGACTTGGTTTTCTTTTTCTAAAACAATTTCCAACCTACAAAAATAATGACTTCTAATAACCTTCTCCACAAGATTTTTTACAGACAAAAAATAAAATAGTAAGCTAGGACACAATTAATATTCATTAGGATCCACTTCGTAACATTCTCTTGACAACCAACTCTCCAAGGGAAAACAACTTATCAAAAGACTAAACTGTGGTTGCTTCTCTTTGTGTTTTTGTAGACCTGTCTGTCATGCTGTCTACACTTGTCTTTGATGACAAGTGATAAGGGGTCAGATCTGGTCTTCCTGAAATCTAAAATTAATTCTTTTGTTTTTGATATGTTGAGTTTAAAGTTGTTTTGATCACACCAGCAGACAAATTCCAGTACTTCTTCCCTATATTTTAACTCATCACTGTTCGTAATCAGCCCTTCTAGAGTAGTATCGTCGGCAAACTTGACCATGGTGTTACATTCATTTTGAGTTGCACAGTCATGTGCGAATAGTGAGTACAACAGTGGGGATAGAACACATCCCTGTGGGGTGCCTATGTTGAGAATTCATGTGGAGGAGGTAAGGTCACCAACTTTAACAACTTCCAGTATGCATGCATGCAAACACACACACACACACACTTTCTCTCTCTCGCGCGCGCGCGTGCACGCGCCCGTGCGTGCTCTCTCTCTCTCTTAGAGTGTGTGTGCATGAGTGAGAGAGAGAGAGAGAGAGAGTGTGTGTGTGTGTGCATGCATGAGTATATGTGTGAGCCAGTAATTGAATGATAATTTTAGTTACATTGTGATGACTACAGTGAAGTTTGTTGGAATAGATACTTTCCTGGTCAGTGCAGAATGTGTGTGATGTGTGACAGGGGACATGTACCACATAGATGAGAGTAACCTGCCCTTGCACCCACTGGCTGCACTGTGTTGGCCTCTGCCTTTTTGTGTTGAGTCTGTGGTTCCCCTGTTTTAATATGGACATTTTTTTATATGTGTGTGTACGTAATTTTTCCAGGACACCTAAGGTCGGAACAGTTTTATCATATTATTTGCTTTTTAGAACAATTTGATAAATAATATTCGTCATATCAGTGTTTCAATTTTCAAACTGACATAAATGAATGCTTCTCACTGTACCCTCGTTATTGCATCAGCGACCATCTTCGTCCTGCCACCAATACTGTCCGTTTTTCACGTGCCCAGCCCTCTCTTACTGTCCAACCTCTGCTCTCGCACTGCTACTGTCACCATGGTGAACGTCAGTTACATCAGAGCGTTGCTGTCAAATATCATGGCATAAACAATTCCGACTACATAATGACACGACGCAGCGCATCATTAGCCTGGGCATTGGCAGAGCAAAGACAAAAAGAGGAACCAGAGCGGGCAGACTTCTCCGTTTGTGGACCTCTGTCCCCTGCACTGATCGTCCTGTCTCCGATGTCAGCCCTGCTGTTGCTGTGACTGTCGTTGACTACCTCAACATTCATGTTCAAGCTGACTCCTTTACTTCCCGTGACACTGTCCTCTCTGACACTTTTCCAAAATATGGTGTATCTCCCATGATTGGCTCTGGTCTGCTTTCTACCCCTTCCACACCTGTCTCAACTCCCGGACTTTCTCTGCCTTCCCACTGTCGTCAACTGCTCAGTCACCATCGTCTCCTTCCGTTGCCTATCTGACTCACCTGCTTTACCATTAAATTTCTCTCAGCCTGCATTTGATCTCTTTCATGCCTGCCTGTTCAATGCTCAGTCTGTCTGCCCTGATCAAAAGACTGACTATATTTCTGATTATATTTTTGAAAATAACTTTTTAATCGTATTTCTCACCAAATCCTGGTTGATATTACAAGGTCACGAACCCAAACTTAAACAACTGACAACCCTGGATGCAAAAACAAGTCACTTCCTCGACTGTCTCATGGAGGTGGCATCGCCATCATCTATAGAAATATCTTGGAGTCTTATCTTTCCTTCTCCCATGACCATGCCTTTCCACATGACACTTTTGAAATGCTTGAAGTCACTCAGTGTTCCCGGTCACTCAATCATCTTCTGTTGTATCTATTGTCCTCCTCCTAGTCATAAAAACAACCTAACATCTTCTCTGTTTCACGATGAGTTCTGAACATTACTTGATTACTACAACCTTCGTTCTGGCAAACTTATCATCCTCGGAGACTTCAATTTTCATTTCGACAACCAAACTTCCACTGATGTCAAACGCCTATGTCTATCCCTGTCCAGTCATTCTCTCTCTCAGCTCGTTAAAGAACCAACACACAGATCTGGCTATACATTGGACTGGCTTATCACACGTGACTCTGATGCCATGATTGCGTCAGTGACTGTAACTGACGAACTCTCTTCTGACCATTCTGCTGTCATATTCTTGCTTAATATTTCAAAACCTACCAGAACCAAAACATCCATTACTTGTCGCAACCCTGAAATCCATCAACATTAACACTTTTTCTTCTCAAGCTACTGAACGCCTTTCCAAAATTTCTTCCCATACCGACGTCTCTACACATTACAACACTGTCCTGTCTCAGCTGCTGGATAAACATGCACCCCCCACTACCCACATGCTCCCTGATAGACCTTCCACCCCATGGCACACACAAGACATTCGACTTGCAAAATGCAAACGTCGCCAGTTGGAACGGCAATGGCAATCAGCAAAACTGAAAGTCCACAATCAAATTTTCCGAAAACAAATAAAGAAAGTCAAACATATGATCTCATCAGCGAAGACAAACTTCTTTTCTTCTCAAGTTCACGATGCCACATCCACCAGATCTCTTTACTCTATCATGTCAGTCATCTCAGTACTGCAAAAAAGACTCTTCCTTCTGCCTACTCTTTATCTGAACTCCCCAATGTCTTCTCCTCTTTCTTTTTCGACAAAGTCCAAAATATTTGTACTATCTTAGACCAAATGCCTTTCCAACCTGCTCATCCTGATCCTCAGTTCAGCTGCACTCCTCTCCATTCCTTTAATCCATTAACTGAAACAGAAGTCCATGAAATCCTGAAAGAAATGACAATAAAATCCTGTGAGTTTGATCCTATACCATCCTCTGTCTTTTCCCAGTGTGTCTCACAGCTTCTCCCCACAATCACCAATATCGTCAACTCATCCCTTCTCACTGGAACGTTTCCATCCACTTTCAAAACTGCAGTCTTCCGGCCTCTTCTGAAGAAATTCAACCTTGATGCAAACATTTTGAAAAACTATCAACCAGTTTCTAATCTTCTATTCCTGTCCAAATTCCTTGAAAAAGCTGTCCTGAAGCAGCTCAACAATCACCTTTGTTTCAACAATCTCATCCACCCATTTCAGTCTGTCTATCGTGCTGACCACAGCACTGAAACCACTCTCCTCCACATCCTGAATAACCTACTGCTAGCGTCTGACTCAAGACAGATCTCCCTTCTCACTCTTCTTGACTTGTAAGCTGCCTTTAACATGATAGACCATTCAATCCTTCTTTCCCTTCTTCATTTTACATTTGGTATCAACGGCACTATTCTAAACTGGTTCAAATCTTATCTCACTGATCGATTCCAGTCTGTCATTGTTGATAATTTCCAGTCTGAACCCATTAAAATTGAACATGGAGTCCCACAGGGATTTATTTTAGGCCCAGTGCTCTTCACACTGTACACGGCTCCTCTCGCTGAAATTATCAACCGCCATAATGTCAGTCATCATTTTTATGCTGATGACACTCAACTCCAGAAGAGTGATACCCCAAAAAAGCTGTCATCGCTCTTGCAAGAAACATCCAACTGCTTCCTGGACATTCAAAACTGGATGACTCAAAATAAGTTACAATTGAACACGGACAAAACTGAAGCAATGATCATAGGAACTAAACAAAAACTCTATTCCATCACAACTTACACAGTCAAACTTGGCAGTACATCCACCCCTCTTTCCAGTTCAGTCAGGAACCTCGGCGTTGTTCTTGACAACACACTGTCCATGCAAAAATTTATCAATCAGACATGTCAATCCTGCTACTGTCAATTGCGGCGCATCAGTTCCATCCGGAAATATCTGTCCATTGACGCAACATCTAGACTTGTCGTTTCTCTCATTCTCTCTCGCCTTGACTACTGTAACTCTCTATTGTCTGATTTGCTTGCTTCATCCATTCAGTCCCTTGAGCGCATGCAAAACTCTGCTGCCTGGCTCGTCCTCAGAAAGAAAAGATCTGAGAACATCACTCCTCTTTTGCAACATCTCCACTGGCTCCCTGTCTCACACAGAATAAAGTACAAGATCAGCACTCTATGTTATAAATGTATTCACAAACCAGCCCTTTCCTATCTCTGTGACTGCCTTCACCTCTGCACTCCATCTCACTCACTACGATCAGCTTCGGATCCACTCTGTTTACGCATACCCAGATTCAAACTCTCGACTGTTGTATTGGCGGCCGTTCTTTCTCTGTCTCTGGACCTTGCATTTGGAATGAACTTCCTCTTTCACTTCGTCAAGTCTCCACATTCAGCTCTTTCAAATCTGGCCTTAAAACCCACCTCTTCCCAAAAAAGCCTCCCTTCCCTGCCTCTTCCTTGTCTTCAGTTTCTCCAGTGTTAGAGTTATGCATGCGTGTGAATGACTGGTGCGAAAGCGCTTTGATTTGTCTTTGCACAAGATTCAGCGCTATATAAATACCATTATTATTATTATTATAGTGGAGCTGTACTTAAATAGTGATTGTGGTTACAGTGAAGTCTGTGTGGATCATGGTGGTCAGTACACAGGGTGTGTGGTGTGTGACAGGGGACATGTTCCACACAGTGGAGCTGTAGTTAAACAGTGATTGTGGTTACAGTGAAGTCTGTGTGTGGATCATGCATGGTGGTCAGTATACAGGGTGTGTGATGTGTGACAGGGGACGTGTATCACATACTGGAGCCAGATGCAGAGGACCCTGCGGAGGCAGACATCTATGCTGTGCCCATCAAAGGGACAGGCCCTGCCAAGGTCCATGCTTCTTTCTGTCATTTCTCCATTAGAATGGATTTAATCTGTACATTGTCATCTGGTGAGAATAATGGCAATATGTGTCTTTCTGTTTGTTGAGCAGTGTTTGACAGGAAAATCAAACTGAGTGTCTAGTCATTTGGATGAGACGATAAACTGAGTTCCAATGTGCAGCACACACTTGACGCACTGAAAAAGAAGCCATGGCAAAATTCTTCAGAAGAAATCCAATCTGAAAGGTAACACAAATATACATGCACACACTCAAGGCCTGACCAGCGTCTTCCTAGCAGATGTGGTGTAGCATATGTGGATCTGAGCACAGCAAAGCCTCCTTGAGAAACTGAAACTGAAACTTTTTGTTTGTGGTGAATTCTTTTGAAAAAACAAAAATGCTTTTTTTTATGCATATATACATACACAGACTTCTTTGCTAACACACATGCATATGCATACATGATGCAACACAATGCAGTTTTACACTACAAATTTCTCAAGGATATGGTGGTGTTTGAGAGTTTGTCAGCCACATTCGGAAGACAAGATGTTGCTAAAGCAGCAGTCTTCAATTCCTTTTTTTCATTCTTTCTTTTCAAAGAAAAGAATAATAGATGTATAATACTGATATGTTGTGGGTGCATGCAGAACCAAAAGGATGAGGATGCCTCTTCACTGGATTGCACACAGCAGGATGTGCGAAAGGCCATGCAGGCCATCCATGATATACCTGTGGAGGAAACAGTATGTAGGATCACACTGCTTTAATTTATTTTTTTTATTTTTTTTCTATTTTTTACAGTTTATGTTGAGATTGGACGTTTGGACTATGGGTCAAATATCCTCTTAGAGCTGGACTTTACAGTTAATAGATATAGTGGACAGAGCTTTCAGTGCCTCTGTTTGAAATCACTTTCTCTTGTGCAGTTCTTACAGGGAGTTAAATGTATTATAGAGCTATTGAATGATTTTGGATGATTGTTGTGCAGTGGTTGTATATACATGAGAGAAGTTCTTTGTTTATTCACACAGATACTGTACATGAGTACACGCACAAGCATCCATGCATTCAAACCAAACCTCTCCACCTTCGCACGCCCACACCACATCACGCTGTACCACACCATAGCAGCACAGTGTAGCATGTTACACCATGTTAAGTAACAGCCACACCACATCACATCACATTTCCACATCACACAGCTACATGACATCACATTTCCACATCACATAGCCACTTCATTCCACTCTGTCATATCAGCTGCTTCAAACCCCCACCACACAACTGACAGACATACTGGATACTGTCAGTGACTGTTTGCCATGAAGACTAGAGTCAAATGCCACCACACAACTGACAGTCGTACTGGATACTGTCAGCGTCTGTTTGCCATTAGGACTAAAGTCAGTTTTGTTCAAAAGTTGTTGACATTGCATTACTTGTTGTGACAACATGTTTCTCTGTGTGAAATGCAGGCTGCTTTCCCAGGGAAAGTACACTAGTGCCACAATTTTTCTGTCTGCAGTTGTATTTGTTTTACTGCTGAAGTCCATTTTTCAGCAGAAGTTTGCTAGAAACAATGCTTTAGTTGCATTGTTGTTGTTTTTTTTATACTTGTGCTGAGCACAAGTTGCACACATGACCTCAGCGTATTATCTCATCTGAAAGACTTGCACCCTGATGATCACTGAAGGTCTAGCGGTTCAGGGGAGTAGAAATCACAATCATGCCTTGTGTTGATCACCTCTTTCACAGGGTGCTGTGTGTGAAAGGTGGTGTGGACAATCATGCCTTGTGTTAATCACCTTTTTCACAGGGTGCTGTGTGTGAAAGGTGGTGTGGACAATCATGCCTTGTGTTAATCACCTTTTTCACAGGGTGCTGTGTGTGAAAGGTGGTGTGGTCAATCATGCCTTGTGTTAATCACCTTTTTCACAGGGTGCTGTGTGTGAAAGGTGGTGTGGACAATCATGCCTTGTGTTAATCACCTTTTTCACAGGGTGCTGTGTGTGAAAGGTGGTGTGGTCAATCATGCCTTGTGTTAATCACCTTTTTCAAAGGGTGCTGTGTGTGAAAGGTGGTGTGGACATTCATACCTAGTGTTAATCACCTTTTTCACAGGGTGCTGTGTGTGAAAGGTGGTGTGGACAATCATGCACAAGGCTAATCACCTTTTACACAGGGTGCTTTGTGTCAAAGGTGGTGTGGACAATCATGCCTTGTGTTAATCACCTTTTTCACAGGGTGCTGTGTGTGAAAGGTGGTGTGGACAATCATGCTTTGAGTTGATCACCTTTTTCACAGGGTGCTGTGTGTGAAAGGTGGTGTCACAATCATGCCTAGTGTTAATCACCTTTTTCACAGGGTGCTGTGTGTGAAAGGTGGTGATGTCAATCAAGCCTTGTGTTAATCACCTTTTTCACAGGGTGCTGTGTGTGAAAGATGGTGTGGTCAATCATGCTTTGTGTTAATCACCTTTTTCACAGGGTGCTGTGTGTGAAAGGTGGTGTGGTCAATCATGCCTTGTGTTAATCACCTTTTTCACAGGGTGCTGTGTGTGAAAGGTGGTGATGTCAATCATGCCTTGTGTTAATCACCTTTTTCACAGGGTACTATGTGTGAAAGGTGGTGATGTCAATCATGCCTTGTGTTAATCACCTTTTTCACAGGGTGCTGTGTGTGAAAGGTGGTGTGGTCAATCATGCCTTGTGTTAATCACCTTTTTCAAAGGGTGCTGTGTGTGAAAGGTGGTGTGGTCAACCATGCCTAGTGTTAATTAAGTACTAGGAGTACTTAGTGTATGAGTGTTTGTGCACATGGGTTTGTGCATGTGCATGTGCGTATGTGTATGTTTGAATATATGTCTGTGTGTTGTCTGGACTTCGTAATTTTCGTTTGTCGTTTTTGTTCCCAGTTGAGAAAGATTTGGAAAAGGGGATAGATTAAGAGTTGGTCATCTGGTGAGTTTAGCACTTGCCATAACCTTATGTGTGTGTGGTGTTTTTATTTGTGTGTGTGTGTGTGTGTGTGTGTGTGTGTGTGTGTGTGTGATTTTGTTTTTAAATTGACCATTCACACATAATATTGTTGGTATGTTTGACCTCCCTTATTAATGCACTTCACATTAACATATGCTTATATGTGTTTTTGTATTTGATGTAAATTTAAATCAGCACATGCACTGATAATAACATACTTTTACGTGAGCGTGAAAGATATCTCTTGGTAGATTGGCATCTGCACTTAATTAGATGTGTGTGTGTTTGAGTATGTATGTATGTGCATACATTTGTGTGTGTGTGTGTGTTGATGTGACAGAAGAAAGGAGAAAGAATGTATGTGCTTGTGTATATGTGTGTGTATGCTTTTGGATGATAAAAGGGGATGAATTATTCATCAGGCCATGGCCTGTCATGAATGGGTAAGAGAACAAATGCCATCACACAGTCTTTGAGAACAAAAACAAATTATCTGAAATGAGAAGCTACAGAGCATGACATGCTATAAGGTCACAATTTCTCAAAGTTTGAATGCTTTAGATAAGAAATATGACAGATTATGCACATCACTTTGTCTAGTGGATGACACCAAAGACCCAGTTTAAAGGCACATATATATTTGTAATACTTGGAATTATAAACTTCAGTCTGATTTCACTAAGAGCTGGGCAGCACAAAACAAAATGTAGTTATTCTTCCTTGAAAATTTTACACAATGGACAAATCAGATTCATGTCATTATATTCTTTTAATTAATGATAATGTACAGCCAAATATGACACACCCAGCTTTTTTCTTCTTTTTTTTTCTTTTTTTTTTTGGCTGCTCCATCATCTGCACCATTTCAGTGACATTACTCCCATGCCGCTCATTTAGATTCCCCCATACACAGTCACACCCGGGTTCGTCCGCCACAGTTCCAGCGTTGGCAGTCCGCAGGGAACCATCAATGTTAGGTCTCCAGAAGGCCACACACCAGAGGAGACCATGCGCTGCTGCTGAGTCACTTCGGTGGTGTTCAATGGTGCCTGTTCTGATTCATCGTACTTAGGACACCATGTACTCAGCCCCCTACTAACGACAATAATGGCTTAGTCGCGGAGCCAGACTGAGTGAACGTCCCTCCCAGTGTGGAGACCGCCACCACGTCTCTCAAACAACAGTCCCCCATGAATCTGCCGACACTGAAGACACTGACAGGACTCACCCCAAGCACAGAAGTGGAGGGGTATTGAAACTGAGGTCACCATGAGAGCAGGGTATGAAAGGCCACAGACTTTGAGACTGTTTTGTTTATATTGATGATGATGAAGGAGGAGGAGGATGACGATGACGATGTTGCTATGGAGGTCCATTTTGGTTTGGGACTGCGTGACAAGGCTGTACTCTACACTTCCTGTCATAATGATATCTCGGCATTAACCAGGCCCAGGAGGTACAGACACTTGCAGTGTTGGTCAGGTGATTAGAGCAACACACCCAAATACGCATCCTTGAAGTGGATGACACTCGACTGTGTGGTCCCAGTCTCCCCATTTAAGCCCACATTACATTCAACTCTCACCCAGCTTAAATTTTGTCATTATATGTTTTAGAAAAGAGGGAATTATAGTGTATGTGCTTGTGCGTGTGTGAGAGTATTTATGTGTGTGTGTGTGGATAAGGAAAAGGAAAGAAGGGAATGTAGGTACTTTGAATGCGCACATAATTGCGTGCAAGCGTGCATGTGTGTGTGCGTGTTTGTCTGCGTGCAGTGTATGTGTTGACAAACATTCAGTGAGCAGCGTGTGGTATGTGCAGATGAATCACCTGTCAGACATGAGGCAGGCCAGTGGGCCACACCTGGGTTCCAGCAGTGGGCGAGGAACAATGTGGAGAGGTAGGACACACTTCCATCCCGTGTCCTGTGTGTTTCTTTGTGTCATCTATGATCTGTGTCTCTTTTTGTCACTGGTCAGTATAACACATACTTCTGTGTTTTCTCTGTGTGACCGTACACACACTGTGTTGTATTTCCTCAGTGTTGTCTATCCTCTGCACTCAGTGGGTTTCTTTATGTTGTCTGTTACCTGTATCCCATGTGTTTCTCAGTGTTGTCTATGATTTTGTAATTTGCATCCCTGTGTTTCTCAGTGTTGTCTTTGGTTTGCACGCCACTCTGTTAGTAAAGCAAAATGATATGGTGTAACCATTTTTAGCAGTATAGTAGCTTTCTGCTAACTTGTTGTGGACATTTCATTTATAATTCTGCCTGTCATAATTGAGAGAGAAACCAGTTTCTTGTCTGTCAGCAGTCTTTTGCTCTATCTCACAGAAGATAAGTTTTTACAAGAACAGTTTTTCTTCTAAATAGCAAACACATTTTGTATGTGTGTGTGTGTGTGTGCATGTGCATGTGCATGTGTGCGCATGCGTGCATGTGTGTGTGCGCATGCACGCGTGCTAGTGGAAAATTGCCGTTCTTTTCATCTTTGATAAATGGTCAGTAAGCTTTAGTCAATGGCTTATGAAATAAAGCATGCATGGTTTACATGCGTGGTGTTATATTTTACATAAACCTGTTTGTCATTATGGAATTGAAAGTTCAAGGTCTGTATCAGCTGTTCACAAAGGTTTGAGTTGAAAGGAAATGTCTCTTGCAGAGATAAAAAAAAAGTTATTCTGATTCTGATTTCAATCTGCATTCACTGAATGATGAAGATTATTAAGCTGGAAGTACTGCAATGCATACCTAACTGAACAATTTGAATATGATTTAGTGCTGCTTTTTATATCTCATCTCATCTCATGGTTGTCCCTAGGGAACAACTATGCTTTTGTATGTATTATTTGAATTATCTCTCAGAAGATAGTTTGGTTCCTCTGAAAGGAAACCATGAAAAGTATTTTTCTTGAAATTCAGTGGTTGTCAACTGTCTGCTTCTATGTTTTCCATGTTCTGAATGATGAATATTGTATTTGTAAAGCATAGTTGTTGGTTTTTCTCTTCATTTGGAATGATAGCATGTGCACTGATCTTGGTAGCTCTTCTTTAACTTGTTTCACACTTTAACACGACTAGTTCTTACCTTTCTTTTTCTTCCTTGCACTTTGATGTTGTGATTAGTGCTGGAGTGACTTGTTACCTAATCACCTTTAACCCTTCTTCCCCCTTTGGTGAAGATGAGGATGATGAGGAAGATAGTGATGAGGAGCCCCCTCCACTGCCACCACCTCCTGCAGACTTTCAGCATGACTCTGGCCCAGAGGAGCTGCAGCAGCACATGAATGGAGCAGAAGCACCACCACAACACATGAATGGAGCAGAAGCACCACCACAACACATGAATGGAGCAGAAGCACCACCACAACACATGAATGGAGCAGAAGCACCACCACAACACATGAATGGAGCAGAAGCACCACCACAACACATGAATGGAGCAGAAGCACCACCACAACACATGAATGGAGCAGAAGCACCACCACAACACATGAATGGAGTGGAAGCACTATCACAACATATGAATGGAGTGGAAGCACTATCACAACATATGAATGGAGTGGAAGCACCACCACAACACATGTATGAAGCAGATGACTCATCAGCAGAGACAACTACAGAACAGGTGTCCGAGGGAAAGGTATCTGTAACACATGTCTCAGCTCAGGAACAGATTTCTGCTAGACGAGTCTCAACTCCAGGACAGTTCTCTGCTAGACGTGTCTCCACTCCAAAAGAGGGCTCTGTTAGACATGTCTCCAGTCCAAAAGAGGTCTCTGTTGGGCACATCTCCACTCCAAAAGAAGCGTCTGTCAGATGTGTCTCTACTCCAAAAGAGGCCTCTGTTAGACTTGTTTCCACTCCAAAAGAGGCCTCTGCTAGACACTCCACTCCCAAAGAGGCCTCTGTTAGACTTGTTTCCACTCCAAAAGAGGCCTCTGCTAGACACTCCACTCCCAAAGAGGCCTCTGTTAGACTTGTTTCCACTCCAAAAGAGGCCTCTGCTAGACACTCCACTCCCAAAGAGGCCTCTGTTAGACTTGTTTCCACTCCAAAAGAGGCCTCTGCTAGACACTCCACTCCCAAAGAGGCCTCTGTTAGACTTGTTTCCACTCCAAAAGAGGCCTCTGCTAGACACTCCACTCCCAAAGAGGCCTCTGTTAGACTTGTTTCCACTCCAAAAGAGGCCTCTGCTAGACACATCTCCACTCCAAAAGAGGCGTCTGTTAGATGTGTCTCCACTCCAAAAGAGGTCCATGAGGGAAAGGGGGCCACTAAGCGTGTCTCAGCCAGGGAAGAGATCTCCCAGAGAATACCATCTGCTAACCATCCATCAGGAGTGGCGACAGGGGCAGGACACCAGGTGGAGGTGAAAGGAGAGGCTGGCATGTCCCTGTTGAAACATGACGCTCACACGCCTCGGTCCACAGGTTGGCTTTTGAATAGCATTACATGTGGCATAGTGTTCAGTTTGATTAGCGATAATGGGAAATTGTGTCAGTTTAGATATATGCATAAACAGGGGGGGTGTAGCTGAGATACAAGAGAAAAATTGTCAGCATTGCTTTCATGTTAACAAAGAAAAAAAAAGGAAATAATGCAAACTTCTTAGAATTGAATAACTATTAAATAGAATTAGAAGAATTAAATAGAAGCAGACTTGCACACCCACACAAAATGGCATAATCACATGTTCATTTTTGCATATCATGAGCAATATATACCTCAATTATTATTATTCAAGTTAGCAAATATTTCTTGAACAGCTCATAGCTATGACCATAATGGTCATTAAAAAAAAAAACCCAGTAAACACAGTGCACAACACACACCATATCATGCAGACAGCATAGTGTAACACAACACTATTTCAGCAAGTACCACAATACTATGTACTCTTTATACAGTACATTATTTAATTATTCATTTATATTTGTTAAAGTCCTATAGGTTTGTAGTAATATTTTGTGCTGAACCCAACAGTTCCTGCTGACAGTAGAATGTGTAATGGGTGAGAATGTTTCCTCCAAAGCAGAGATGTGATGACAGGTAGATGTGTGTCTACACAAGGTCCACACTAACAGTGTGGTGGAGGTGCGCTGTGCTGTGTTGTGCTCTTTCCTCTGCATGTAGTTGATTCTGTCATTTTATCATACAGTTGTCGTGCCACCAGTTGTTTATTGTTGTTGTTGATTATGGCAGGATAAGTTACTGTTAGTGCATGAGTGTATTTTCTTTCTAAGGTTTGCTCTTTCCTTACTGTGTGTTGTCTGTCTGCTGCTGTCTCTGTCTCCTGCCTCTCTCTCCACCCCAACCCCCCTCTCTCTCTCTCCCTATCTCTGTCTGTCATTTTGTCTCGCTCTCTCTCCCTGTCTCTGTCGCACTCGCTCTCTCTCACTTTCTCTCTGTCTCTTTCTTCCTCACTGTGTGTTGCTCTCTCTCTCTCTCTCTCTGTCTCTGTCTCTCTCTCTCTCTCTCTCTCTCTCTCTCTCTCACTCTCTCTGTCTTTCTCTCTTATTTTCTTCCCTTTTTCCTTTTATGCCAGAGGCTTCGATTTTGTTGAATCTGTTGTTCTCTCTCTCTTGCTTCTCTGTGTCTGTCTTACTCTCTTTTTTTCTTCATATTCTCCCTTTGTTCTTTTTGCTTTCTTTTTTGTCCCTTTCTCTTCTCCTACTCTCCCCATCCCCCCTCACCTTCCAACCCCCCACTCCCGCCTCCCCACCGAGCCCTCCCCCACTCCTCCACATCCAGACCACATCTTTCTGTAACAAGAACAGTTCTGTGAACTATGTCATGTGCCATGTCCGACCACAGGGTCAGGGTCAGGGGCTCAGTGGTCGCAGCACAGCACCACCCCACGAGATGCTCCGTCCCTGCCCCTGGAGGGGGAGACAACAGTGAAGAGGAGGGAGCAGGGCGGTGCCCAGCAGGGGAAGACAGCCAACCCGACCCCTGCCAGGAGTGGAGGTGAGACACACTGCAGGACAGTGACCATGTCTGTATCATGGTTCAACATCTGTAGATACATCTGGAAATGGTGATGGAGAACCAAGAACTTTGGAATTACCTAGGTACCGGCAGCTTCGCTTGTTAAACTGAAGCTAAGACCAAAAAACATCGATTTTGCCCATTTTCCCCAAGCCTGTAACTTGAGTGATGATTAAGAAATATACGTTTTATATGGAAATAAAGTTCACTTTCTCCTCTTTCCAATGCTGTTTTTGTTTTTCATCTGTAGTTTTTTTTGATAAAAGAGTAAAAATCGGGGGTTGTCGAAAGGCTTCTTGCACACTGTGGCCGACAGCTCCGACACAGATAACGTCAACTGGTTTTCATGCCTCTCTTTTCTTCACTTGGCTTGCCTGTCTCAGTTGATCTACAGAGCTATTTTTAGTACAGCTGTGTTTGTCTGAACCTCATCTTTCCAGTGAATATTAGTTTGGCTTGACAGGAATGACAATAATCCAAATAATAATAATGATATCATTTATTTTCAGTCTGATATCATCATCTTAGATGAACAGACTGTAAATAAATAAATGAAATTGCAAAACCGCATATTGCGAATATAGCACGTACGAAACAATTGACTTTAAACTTAAAATTCTCAAAATTGGTAATAAATACAATAGTAATTACGGATATTAAAGAGAAGGTTTTAAAATATCCTTTTGAAAGGTATACGCAACTACTGCGTGGTATTACTGGTGCAGACAAGCTCTGAGTTGAAAGAGTGGCTGTGCATCAGTCGGATGCCGAAATGGCAGTAGGAGCTGAGCCAAATTTTAACACCAATCTTGGTCAGTTCTGAAACCTTTGAGTTCGTTTGATTTTGCTATCACACTGTTGATTATCATCAATAAACATTTAAGAGGGGGTATTTTTCATAAATGAGTGCACAAAAGTGCTCGATCACTGGGAATACCCCATACTGCCACACCTCGTTTCGAATCTAACTGAAGCGACGATCGTTTTTTCTTATTTTCATGATGGAATTAATGATAAGTATGTAAGTTGCTGTTTGTTGAAATGAAATTAATCAGCAGATATATTCTGTAATCTGTAGTAGTGGTTTCACTTTTATTTACAAAACACAAATTATTACACACAAAAATTTCTGTTTTTCTAAAACATCATCATTCCTGCAACTTGATAACATGATTAGAAAAAATATATAATAAAGAAAGAAAGAAAGAAAGAAAAAAAATTGCTGAATAACTAAAAAGTCATGGTAGTGTGTGTGTCTGTCAGAGAGAAGGAGAATAGTGATGTGTATCTGGGCATGTGTGTCTGTCCAGTTAAAAAAAAAAGAGAAGAATTTGATGTTAAATTTTACAGATCACATGAAATAGATATAAACATTTTTTCTTCAAATTGAATTATTGCTGTACCCCATTTTAAAGGCCTTGCTCAGCTGAATACAAATCACTTTATTTCATAAAAATAGCTTGGTAAATGAAGAAACTGTGTCTGTTGCTATTTTGACAAATTTTGCCATGTGAGAATTTGCAAAAAAAATGGATTTTATAGCTCAGTATCTATAAAATGATCAGGTAATATAGCTGGGAAAAAAATTAGGCATCTTTACTATAAACAAAATATCATTTTCCTTAATTTTTAGCTGTCTCTGTTGTTTAGTATACATGCAGTGATGCTGTAAAATTGGAGATTTGTCCAAAAGCTCAAAATGACAGGCAAACAGGCTCAATTTCAATGAACTTCAGTTGACTGTAACTTTGGTTCTAATACACACAGAAACATAATTTTTGTGGTGGGATGTTTGTTTTGACTTATAGTTTTAATCTAAGCTTGTTTAAATGTTGTTTTAACAGAATTTATATATTTTTTAAAAAGGTTGCTGGTACCTTAATTACCTCAATACAATAAATGATGGTTCTTTAGTGTGTGTGTGTGTGTGTGTGTGCATGTGTATGTATGTGTGTGTGTGTTTGTGTGTGTGTGTGTGTGTGTGTGTGTGTGTGTGTGTGTGTGATTTGTTTCTGATTGATGTAGTGCTGTAAAGTGCTTTGAGGTGTTTGAAAGGGCTGTATTATTATATTTGTCTGTGTTTCATGAAAATTCCCCACGTCTGTCCCTCTCTCTTTCTGTCTCTCATCCCTGTTTTTCTTTCTCATGCTTTCTTTCTCATCATCTCTTTCTGTTGCTATCATTTTTTTGGTCCTCCCCTCTCTCTTTCCCTCTTATATTCTCTGACTGGAAAAAAAGTATATACGCTTTTATGTGTAATGTGTTTTTACTTGTTATCTCTTTTTACATTATACACCTTGACATGTTATTGTTGTTTTTTGCATTTACTGTAAAGCACCTCGAGCATTGAAAGGCGCTTTATTTCATTATTGATTATTATTGTTATGCTATTAGACACATGTATGAAAGCATGATTCTGTCAACAGTATGTATAATGACTACCAAGTTAAACCGATCTCTCAGTCAAAGAAGGCTACTCACTTGCGTAGCTTTCGTCAGCGATCCAGCCGGCTTTTTCAGCGCAACTGCTAGGTAGAGAATTAGCAGCTGTACGCATCACCGTGAGCGAACTCACGACAATAATGACTTGACGAGTGAGGAGTACACCGACAGTAGGTTGTGTTGGCCCCGGTCACGGTTGAGGGTGGGGTTCCTGGCGGTGATGTGGACTGCCATCTTGCTTCTCTGTCAAGAACTTGCACATTGTCCTATCCAAAGTGATGTTGGTTGTGGGTCAGATGTTCGCCCACTGGGGAGGACTCTCGTTTGTGTTCTTTCAGTCTTTTGTGCAAGTTGTGCTCGGTTTCACCAATGTAACTTTGGTCACAGTCCTGGCAGTCTATCTGGTATATCACCCCTGATGTGTCCAATTTATCTGTTTTGTCGTCGGTGTACTCCTCACTCGTCAAGTCACATTGTCATGAGTTTGCTCACGGCGATGCGTACAGCTGCTAATTCTCTACCCAGCAGTTGCGCTGAAGAAGCCAGCCGGATTGCCGACGAAAGCTACGCAAGTGAGTAGCCTTCTTTGACTGAGAGATCGGTTTAACTTGGTAGTCATTATGTCTACCCCTCAGTCGTTAAAAACTTCCTCAATGTCAACAGTATGGTTTCCTTGGTTTCATTTTCATTTTTTTTGTGTACACCTTGACCTGTATATTAACTTGTTTCAAAGGGCCAGTGACCTAAAGAAATAAATCTTGTTCTTCTTGTTAGTCTCTCCCTGAAACATTGTTGATGTTGTTAATGTGTGTGTGAGTGACAGCATCAGTCTGTGCAGCTTGATGAATGACCGCTTGATGTGTCGGTCAGGAGGGTCAGGGTCATCAGGGCGCAGTGACGACCCCCAGAGGTCGGTGTCACTGTCAGCGCTGCAGAGGGAGGTGGAGAAAGTGAAGGAGCAAAACCAGCATCTGCTGCAGGAAGTGGCGGGCCTGAGGAAGGTGACCTTTGCTGTGGTGGGCACAGGAGGTAGGTGATAGTGACGGTGATGGTGATGTGTGGCTGTTGTGGGGACTGGAGGTGGATGATGGTAATGTGTGACTGTTGTGCGGACAGGAGGTGGGTGATGGTGATAGTGATATGTGGCTGTTGTGGGGACAGGAGGTGGGTGATGGTAATGTGTGACTGTTGTGGGGACAGGAGGTAGATGATGGTAATGTGTGACTGTTGTGGGGACAGGAGGTGGATGATGGTGATGGTGATGTGTGACTATTGTGGGGACAGGAGGTGGGTGATGGTGATGTGTGGCTGTTGTGGGGACAGGAGGTGGGTGATGGTGATGGTGATGTGTGGCTGTTGTGGGGACAGGAGGTGAATGATGGTGATGTGTGACTGTTGTGGTTGACAGGAGGTGGGTGATGGTGATGTGTGACTGTTGTGGTTGACAGGAGGTGGGTGATGGTGATGTGTGACTGTTGTGGTTGACAGGAGGTGGGTGATGGTGATGTGTGACTGTTGTGGTTGACAGGAGGTGGGTGATGGTGATGTGTGGCTGTTGTGGGGAGGAGGTGGATGATGGTGATGGTGATGTTTGGCTGTTGTGGGGACAGGAGGTGGGTGATGGTGATGGTGCTGTGTGACTGTTGTGGGGACAGGAGGTGGATGATGGTGATGGTGATGTTTGGCTGTTGTGGGGACAGGAGGTGGGTGATGGTGATGGTGCTGTGTGATTGTTGTGGGGACAGGAGGTGGGTGATGGTGATGGTGCTGTGTGACTGTTGTGGGGACAGGAGGTGGATGATGGTGATGATGATGTGTGGCTGTTGTGGGGTCAGGAGGTGGATGATGGTTATGGTGCTGTGTGACTGTTGTGGGGACAGGAGGTGGGTGATGGTGATGGTGCTGTGTGACTGTTGTGGGGACAGGAGGTGGGTGATGATGATGTGTGACTGTTGTGGGGACAGGAGGTGAATGATGGTGATGGTGCTGTGTGGCTGTTGTGGGGACAGGAGGTGGATGATGGTGATGATGCTGTGTGGCTGTTGTGGGGACAGGAGGTGGGTGATGGTGATATGTGGCTGTTGTGGGGACAGGAGGTGGGTGATGGTGATGGTGCTGTGTGGCTCTTGTGGGGACAGGAGGTGGGTGATGGTGATGGTGATGTGTGGCTGTTGTGGGGACAGGAGGTGGATGATGGTGATGATGCTGTGTGGCTTTTGTGGGGACAGGAGGTGGGTGATGGTGATGTGTGGCTGTTGTGGGGACAGGAGGTGGATGATGGTGATGATGCTGTGTGGCTGTTGTGGGGACAGGAGGTGGGTGATGGTGATGGTGATGTGTGGCTGTTGTGGGGACAGGAGGTGGATGATGGTGATGATGCTGTGTGGCTGTTGTGGGGACAGGAGGTGGGTGATGGTGATGGTGATGTGTGGCTGTTGTGGGGACAGGAGGTGGATGATGGTGATGATGCTGTGTGGCTGTTGTGGGGACAGGAGGTGGGTGATGGTGCTGTGTGGCTGTTGTGGGGACAGGAGGTGGGTGATGGTGATGGTGCTGTGTGACTGTTGTGGGGACAGGAGGTGGATGATGTGTGGCCGTTGTGGGGACAGGAGGTGGGTGATGTGTGGCCATTGTGGGGACAGGAGGTGGGTGATGTGTGGCCATTGTGGGGACAGGAGGTGGGTGATGTGTGGCCATTGTGGGGACAGGAGGTGGGTGATGTGTGGCCGTTGTGGGGACAGGAAGTGGGTGATGGTGATGTGTGGCTGTTGTGTGGACAGGAGGTGGGTGATGGTGATGTGTGGCTGTTGTGGGGACAGGAGGTGGGTGATGGTGCTGTGTGGCTGTTGTGGGGACAGGAGGTGGGTGATGTGTGGCCGTTGTGGGGACAGGAGGTGGGTGATGTGTGGCTGTTGTGGGGACAGGAGGTGGGTGATGGTGCTGTGTGGCTGTTGTAGGGACAGGAGGTGGGTGATGGTGATGGTGCTTTGTGGCTGTTGTGGTTGACAGGAGGTGGGTGATGGTGATGGTGCTGTGTGGCTGTTGTGGTTGACAGGAGGTGGGTGATGGTAATGTGTAGCTGTTGTGGGGACAGGAGGTGGGTGATGGTAATGTGTGACTGTTGTGGGAACAGGAGGTGGGTGATGGTGATGGTGCTGTGTGGCTGTTGTGGGGACAGGAGGTGGGTGATGGTGATAGTGATGTGTGGCTGTTGCGGGGACAGGAGGGGGGCACCATGCTGTATGGCTGTTGGAGAGCTGGACTCAGTCAGTGCTGTCAAGACACTGAAGGGGTTGTGTTGTATTTGTTTTTCGTCTCACTTGATTTCTGTGTATGAAATCCAGGCTGTTCAGTGGAGTGCCACCTATTTTTCTTCTTCTTTCTTTCTGTCTGCAAGAGTTTGTTTTTTTTTAACTGTCAGAGTGGATTTTTCTACTGAATTTTGCCTGAGACAACCCTTTTGTTGCCTTGGTTCTTTTACTTGCTCTGAATCATGCAGATGGGAAATGGTTGTCTCACCCAAAAAACTAGCACCCAGACTGCCACTCAAGGTGTAGTAGAGGGGCGAGTAAAAATCCTGGTCAGTATATTTTTCTGAGTGACAACTGCATAGATTGTGTGTGTGTATAGGGGTGCATGGATGAATGTTTCTGAGTGATAGACAGAGGAGATAACCATCATGTCAGCAGACAGGGGAGACAAACCATGTGTTACATGTGTGCAGGGGACAATGATGGAGGGAGGAGTGTGGGGCGGGGGCTGGCGGTGGAGGAGCTGAAGAGTGAGAATGAAGTGCTGAAGAATGCGGTGGGGCGACTGAACCAGGAGCTGAGCCAGTACCAGGCTACATTCCGCCCTCTCTCACAGGATGACGTGGGTCAATTCTCTCTCTTGCTGTTCTTTCTCCTCTGTCACTCCTACCTCCAGAATGTTTTTTTTTTTTCTTCTTTCATATCAAGTCAGATGAAGCAGGTATCTTTTCTCATATCATTCCTTTTTTTCTGTTTTTTTTTTCCAGTGCCACAATGTTTTCTTTTTTAATTTTCATTCAGCTCTTTTCCATACTTTCTTTTTTTATTTCCAGTCATAAGATCAGTATTTTCATTTGATTGTCAAATCACCATGAGATTGTAAACAATGAAGTTTGAAAGAAGATATTGTAAAGACATGCTGAAATTCTGTTTTCTGAATGCTGCTACACCTTGCTTCTTGTGTGTACAGAAAATATGATGAATGACAGTGAATGAAAGAGATGTCGGTTAGTCTCTGGAGTATCACAACCTCAAGGGATTATGATCCCATGCTCTGTGTGTTTGTGTCTTAAGTCAAGGTTTTACACTGATTCAGCCAATTCAGAAAGGTTTTTATATCTATTTTTTTTATATTGGCACTAAAGGTTATGAGAAATATTTCCCCTGTTGCTTATGTATATGCAATTTTTTTTTATTCCATCAAGAAACAAAGTGAAGTGTGTGTGTGTGTGTGTGTGTGTCCACATTCAGAAATGTATGTGTGTGGTATTAGAGAACAGGCTTCTAATAGTTTCTGAAGCTAATGAATATATGTGTGTGCGTATATATATGTGTGTGTCTGTGTGCCTGTGTGCTTCCTATTCAGAAAAGTGTGTGCATGTTAACCCCTTCACTGCTAGTACATTTTGCTCTAGCCTATGCTGAGAAAATTTTCAGAAAAACAAGAAAAACATGCCAATGATTTTAATTTGCTTATATTTAAAAAAGTACTGAAGATAAGTGCATAAAAGTATATATCAAATGAAAGGAAAATGAACCAAGATTTTGTTTTCAATACTCACATCTTCAAATAAAGAGTCAATCTGACACAAAAATTCCATCAAATGCAATAAAAAAAAAAGGGGGGATTGTCATTCCATTATGTAGGTGCTACAACATCAACCAGGTTAACAACCAGTCTTTCTTGTGACTGTTGTGATCAACCACACGTTAACAACCAGTCTTTCTTGTGACTGTTGTGATCAACCACACACACTGTCAAAGCTGTGCAACATTGTCCAGGTCCATAAGACTCCAACACAGTCTACACAAAGAATGAAAAAGGTGTACTCACCAGCATCTATCGTCAGTAAAAACGCTGTGTGTGGTACTTGCGGAAACAGTCTTCAAGACACAGTGCTGGTTTGCTGGGGCAGGCTGGGCAGTAGAACCTCACATCCTTTCTTTGTCCATTCTTCAAGCAGACTCTGCACCTCCTTTGTGGCCGGGCCTTCTGTGGGGTATGCAGAATGACATCAATGAAGTGTCGTCCACACTGACAAACAGCATGGTCATCTTTAGCAGTGTTTGGGTCTTGGTCACCAAAAATCATGGCACTAATTACATCCTGGAAGTCCAGGAGTGTACTGCTGTTGCATGCTTTTTTGTAGAGGGTGTGTGCATTCAGCATGGCAATTTGTAGAAAATGCACACACAGCTATTTGTACCACTTCAGGGTTTTCCTTGTGGCATCATAGGGCTGCAGCTGTTGGTCATGATGGTCCATGGCACCCATGTTTTTGTTGTAATCCAATTGCTGGAGGCTTGTTTACTGCCCTTTGGTCTTGCTGCTGCTGGTCTTCAGCTGTAGGTTTGTGGCAAGTTGTTAACTCCAGATGGTCCAGGATGAAAATCACGATCATCACCATGCTGCATACCTGAAACACATTGCATAAAAGACTAAGTTTGTTGGGTTTTTGGAGTTTTTTTTTTGTTTTTGTTTTTTGTTTTTGTTGTTTTTGTTTTTACATATAAAAAGGTTATGAAATGGTACCATTTTATTTCTGATTGTTTTCAGAAGCTGAAATATAAACACACACACACCTACCCCGCCCCCCCACCCCCACCCCAAACCCCCAACACACACACACACTGAAACTGGTTCATGGTATGCCACACCCCCTTCATTCTCTCTTTCTCATACAAAACAAAATGACAACACACACACACACACACACACACACACACACACACACACTTCTACAAGTGTTGCATTTACAAATACAATTCTGTATTTCATTCTTTAATTTCAGTTTTATAAACATCTCCTTCCCCCCTCCCCCCCTTGGCCACCCCCCTTCCCCCCTGGCCACCCCCCCCCCCCACACACACACACACACAAAACAACAATAACAACAACAACAAACCAATACACACTCGGGAACAAACACACAGAAAGCTCTAGGCAAGCGACACACGCTGTCATCAACAATGAGCCAGCCAGCAAGCCAAGCCTCCTTGGGCTGTGATGGTCACACACAGTACACATGTGACTGTCTCTCACCCACACACATTGATCAGTGACTGACGAAGCTACTTACCACAGCTAAGAGGCGACTCAGCCAGACCACAGAGACGCACAGCACTCATTGCAAGTGAATTAGCCAGGTACAACATCAACATCGCTGCCTTAAGTGAGACCAGACTGGCAGAAGAAGGCGAACTCTGTGAGCGAGGCGCAGGCTACACCTTCTTTTGGAGTGGTTGCGGACCTGAAGAGAGATGTGAGGCTGGAGTTGGCTTTGCAGTGAAGACAACCCTTGTTGGCAAGCTGGCTGGCCCCCCGAAAGGAGTGAACGATCGCCTGATGACGATGAAACTCCCTATATGCAACGGGAAGAAGTTTACCACCATTGTCAGTGCCTACACGCCCACCATGACCAACCCGGATGAGATCAAGAACAAGTTCTACGAGGACCTGAACGCTGTCATCACCACTGTTCCCAACTCAGACAAGCTCATCATTCTTGGTGACTTTAACGCGAGAGTTGGTTGTGACAGCACCTCCTGGGAAGGTGTGATTGGGAAGCATGGGGTTGGTAACTGTAACAGCAATGGCCAACTACTTCTCCAGACATGTGCCGAGTACGACCTTCTTATCACAAACACCATCTTCTGCCTCCCTACCTGTAACAGGATGTCCTGGATGCATCCTCGCTCTGGGCATTGGCATCTCATCGACTTTGTCATCGTCAGGAAGAGGGACAGGCAGGATGTACGAGTCACGAGGGCCATCTGCGGCGCCGAGTGCTGGACAGACCTCCACATCCAGCCCAAGAGACGGCCTCAGGGCATGAAAGCACTCAAACAACTGAATGTCAACAAGCTGGAGCTAGGCAACATCAAGCAGAGCTTTGCTGACACCCTGGAGGAACGCCTTGAGTCCACCGTGCTGGACAACCAGAATGTGGAGGCAGCATGGGGCGCACTGCATGAGACCGTGTACAACACTGCCATGGAGTGCCTGGGGCCTTCTGTCAGGAAGCACAAAGACTGGTTTGATGAGAACTGCACTGAGATCAAGTAGCTGCTAGAAGACAAACACCAAGCCTACAGAGCCCACATTGAAGATCCCAAGTCACAGTCAAAGAAGGACATACTGAAGAGCGCACGCAGCACCATCCAGCTGAAGCTGCGGCAGATGCAGGATTCCTGGTTGAGCAACAAAGCTGATGAGATCCAGGGCTTTGCAGACAGGAACGACATGAAGAACTTCTATAACGGCCTGAAAGAAGTCTACGGTCCCACCACCTCCGGATCTGCTCCACTCCTCAGTGCTGATGGTTCTACCCTGATCACTGACAAGGACGGGATCCTTGAGAGATGGGCTGAACACTTTGACAGCGTACTGAACCGCCCCTCCACCATCAATGATGAAGCCATTGACCGACTCCCCCAGGTGCCAGTCAGTGAGTCGTTGGATGCCATTCCAACTTTGGAGGAGACCCAGAAAGCTATCCTTCTGCTATCCAATGGCAAAGCCCCTGGCTTAGACTCCATTCCAGCTGAGGTCTACAAAGAAGGTGGTATGGCGCTGACTGATAAGCTTCATCAGCTGTTCAAGCTCATCTGGCAGCATGAGGCAGTTCCACAGGACTTCAAAGACGCTTCCATCATACACCTGTACAAGCGCAAAGGAAATCGTCAGGCCTGTGACAACCATCGTGGAATATCCCTGCTGTCCGTCGCAGGCAAGACTCTGGCCAGAGTGCTACTCAACCGTCTCATAGCGCACCTTGAGCAAGGTCTCCTACCAGAGAGCCAGTGTGGCTTCCAGAAAGAATGCGGGGACTATCGACATGGTGTTTGCTGCCAGGCAGCTCCAGGAGAAGTGTCAGGAACAGAACGCCGACCTTTACTCCACCTATGTCGATCTGACCAAGGCCTTCAATACTGTTAGCAGAGATGGCCTTTGGAGAATCATGGCGAAGTACGGATGTCCCAGAAAGTTCATCACCATCATACGGCAACTACATGATGGGATGCTGGCCCGAGTCCAAGACAACGGAGAGACTTCAGAACCATTCCCTGCCAATGGAGTCAAGCAAGGGTGTGTTCTTGCCCCCACCCTGTTCAGTCTCATGTTTTCAGCCATGCTGACAGATGCCTTCAGAGACGCTGACGTAGGCATTGGCATCAGGTACCGCACACATGGCTCACTCTTCAACCTCAGGAGGCTTCAAGCAAAAACCAAAGTGAGGACAGACACCGTCAACGACTTCCTGTTTGCTGATGACTGTGCTCTCAACGCTGCCTCCGAAGCTGACATGCAATACAGTGTCGACAAGTTCTCTGCTGCATGTGACAACTTTGGCCTCACAATCAGCACAAAGAAGACTGAGGTGATGCACCAGCCAGCTCCAGGAAAGCCTTACGCTGAACCAAACATCTTCATCAACGGGCAACGACTGAACACGGTGGACAAGTTCACATACCTGGGCAGTACACTCTCTCGCACAGTTGTCATCGACGATGAGGTGAATGCCAGACTCGCCAAAGCCAGCGCTACCTTCGGCAGACTCCATAAGAACGTTTGGAACAGGAGAGGCATCACCCTGGAGACGAAGCTCAAAGTATACAAGGCCATATTTCTCACCACACTACTCTATGGATGTGAATCATGGACGGTCTACAAACGCCAAAAAGCTGAACCACTTCCACACCACCAGCCTCAGAAAACTTCTCGGCATAAAGTGGCAAGAGAAGATCCCTGACACAGAGGTGCTCACTCGTGCAAACTTGCCCAGCATCTACACCATCTTGATGCAGGCCCAGTTGCGCTGGGCAGGCCATGTAGTTCGCATGCCAGACCACCGGCTCCCCAAGAAACTGCTGTACGGCGAACTCCAACATGGCAAGCGCTCCCATGGAGGCCAAAAGAAGCGCTTCAAAGACATTCTGAAAGCTTCTCTGAAGGCCTTCAACATCAGCCACGACACATGGGAGCTGAATGCAATGGACAGACCAAAGTGGCGTTCAGCTGTCCACAAAGGCGCCAAATCCTGTGAGGCCAACAGAATCGCTGCAGCAGAGCAACGCAGACAGGCCAGGAAAAGCAGTGCCAGCAAGTCCCCGACAGCTGCCACCATCCCCTGTCCACACTGTGTCACAACCTTCCGGGCACGGATTGGCCTGACCAGTCATCTGCGCACCCACAGAGCCCAACCCACCCACCCCCAGGATGACCAGATGGTCCTCGTCAATCCCAACGGACGAACCACACACACGTGACTGTCTCTCACCCACACACACTGATAAGTGACTGACGAAGCTACTTACCACAGCTAACACATTCAAAACACACACAATGCAGTCATATTCATTGTTACAACAAACAGAAAGCAAATAATAAACTGAAAAACCTCGTTAACACCCACCTGCATCTTGAATCAGCTGAGCATGTCTGTCTTCAGTTTTGTCAAGCAACTCCACCTCTCACCACCCTCCTTATCAAAATCAGCGTCTTCAGCATCAATTTCAGGCATTTCTGTCTCATTCAGTCCACAATCTTCATCTCTACTATTTGCATTGTGAAGGAGTTCTTCCATTACTAGTGCAAGTGTTGGGGTTTGTTTGCGTTCAGCCATGGCTTTGCAAACACAACTTGAGCTTCATACAAACTTGTAAAACTTTCGCCATAAATATGTTAGATGTGGTGAATAATTTTAGCTTATGGAACTCAGGAGATAAAGTTCTCTCAGGAAAGCTAACTTAACCCCTAGGCTGCCTGCATGACGAGATAACTCGTCATGGCAAGCATGTATGCTTCGCTGCCTGCATGACGAGATAACTCGTCATCGAAATATTCTGACTTTTCCCTGGTTTGCATTCACTTCCTTGGCAAAAATAGTGGTAGCTTTAGCCTGGGGAATCTCTCTAGATTCTATTCATAGCTAGAAACCCCATCTACGTCATGAAGCAGTCCTTTATTTGAACGTTTTGGTTGGGTCACTGTCCAAGTGTTTGCCTGACTTCTCTCCTCGCTCGCTCAACAAAATGTCGGACTGACACCGTGCTCAAGACATGCGATCGTGACGAACTAAATCAACCATGATTTCTTTCTTTAGCTGATGCTCAGAAAGAATTGAAGCGTAAATTCGAAGGAGAAGATAGAGATGAACATTTATAGGACGATCTGATAGAAAATAAAGGGAGTAATCAAGAGAGTGGCCAAGATGCGACTGTCAGTGAGTGATGCCGGCTGTACAGATGTTAGCAGACGACAGATGACCGAATTAGCAGCAGAGCGATATTCTTGGCACGCAGCCAACGCGGTCTGATGAGAACTGAATCAAGTGACCGTGTGAGAGGGGTGAGGAGGAGGGGGGTAGAGACTGAGGGGGCGTGGCCTCACATCCATCTTATCACTTGGAGAAGTCACAATGTATTGTGTATCTATCTCTTAAAAAAATATATATATATTGTGGTTGTTCTAGTATGATTTTGTGTTTGCAGATATCCATTTGTCCAGAAAATATGATGTTTTTGTGCAAATTACATGACTAATGTTTGTAATGAACAAGTTGAAAATGTGACAAAAAACAAAACACTGATTTCAAAACAACAGCATGTCACTAAAAATATATAAAATGGGAAAACAGCATGTGTTTTGTATTCTTTATTCATTTACCTTTCAGAAAATATATACTTTTATGGGTCTTTCTCCAATAACAAAGAGCACAGAATTTTTGGAAAATTTATACCCGTTTTTTGTGAAAAAAACCCTGGCAAATAGATTTCACTTAAATCTTATTTTCCTGGCAGCGAAAGGGTTAATGGTCAACAGACTGTATTTTCTGTAATGCGGGGACTTGAAACATAGAACGATGTTACATGACGTACGGCGCACGTCAATGCAGCATTGGTGAGCGACATTTCATGACGTATGCTGTACGTCAACAGCGCAGTCAAGAGGTTAAAGAGCAGATTTGTAATTGTTTTTGGAGGCAGTGGTGGTGTTAATGCATGTGTTTGTGTATGAATATATATGTGCACACACATGCTTATTGTTACCTACAGCATCTCTTCTTAATGTTTTGAAGTTTAGATGTTGGTGGATGTGGGAGTTTGGACAGTGATGGTGGCGTTTTGTGTGTGTGTTTGTGTGTGTGTGTGTTGTCGTTGTTGTTTTTTGTGTGTGTGCTGCTTTAGGCCCCTCTAACAATGCTTTGACAGTGACTGGTGCATTCGTTTAGCATTCCAAGCTTCAAGCTTTGCCACAACAAGGTCCGGTCCCAGCATGGCTGGTAAGTGTGTTTACATCAAGGGTGATTTTCTAACTGATATTCTGCTGCTTTTTTTTCTGTTGTTGTTATTCTTTTTTGATTGAATGTGGCTTGAAGGTTTTTTTTATGATGTTGTTCTGCTGTGTTTGTTTTGTTCGGTGTGTGTGTGTATTTGTATTTGTGTGTGATAAAGCTGGTGGTGTTCTTATGTATGTATATACTGTGTGTATATATGTGTGTGTGTTCATGCGCACACGTTTGTGTGTGTGTGTGTGTGTGTGTGCATACTGTGTGTGTGTGTGATAAGGTTGTTGGTGTGCTTATGTATATGTGTGTGTAAGTTTGTGTGTGTGGATGGGTAGATATGTGCAGAGTAGATAGGTGGGTGCATGGATATCTATCTATCAATCTATATGATATATATATATATATATATATGCATGTGTGCATAGGCATTTGTGTGGATGGTGCATATAGAGGAGGCTATTTATGCTTCCAGAAAGGTGGCTTCTGCTTGTTGTGGGTTATGTTGTCAGTGCAGATCAGCAAGCGTTACCTGGCCAAGCAGTGGGTCATGTTGTCAGTGTAGATCAACAAACGTTACCTGACCATGTAGTGGGTCATGCTGTCAGTGTAGATCAACTAGCGTTACCTGGCCATGCAGTGGGTCATGTTGTCTGTGCAGATCAACAAGCGTTACCTGGCCATGTAGTGGGTCATGCTGTCAGTGTAGATCAACTAGCGTTACCTGACCATGTAGTGGGTCATGTTGTCAGTGTAGATCAATAAGCGGTACCTGGCTGTGTAGTGGGTCATGTTGTCTGTGCAGATGAACAAGTGTTACCTGGCTATGTAGTGGGTCATGTTGTCAGCGCAGATCAACAAGCATTACCTGGCCATGTAGTGGGTCATGTTGTCAGTGTAGATCAACAAGCATTACCTGGCTATGTAGTGGGTCATGTTGTCAGCGCAGATCAACAAGCATTACCTGGCCATGTAGTGGGTCATGCTGTCAGTGTAGATCAACAAGCGTTACCTGGCTATGTAGTGGGTCATGTTGTCAGCGCAGATCAACAAGCATTACCTGGCCATGTAGTGGGTCATGTTGTCAGCGCAGATCAACAAGCATTACCTGGCCATGTAGTGGGTCATGTTGTCAGTGTAGATCAACAAGCGTTACCTGGCTGTGTAGTGGGTCATGTTGTCTGTGCAGATCAACAAGCATTAACCGGCCATGTAGTGGGTCATGTTGTCTGCGCAGATCAACAAGCGTTACCTGGCCATGTAGTGGGTCATGTTGTCTGCGCAGATCAACAAGCGTTACCCAGGCCATGTAGTGGTGCCTGTTGTTTGAACAGATCAACAAGCGTTACCTGGCCATGTAGTGGTGCCTGTTGTTTGAACAGATCAACAAGCGTTACCTGGCCATGTAGTGGTGCCTGTTGTTTGAACAGATCAACAAGCGTTACCTGGCCATGTAGTGGTGCCTGTTGTTTGAACAGATCAACAAGCGTTACCTGGCCATGTAGTGGTGCCTGTTGTTTGAACAGATCAACAAGCGTTAGCTGGCCATGTAGTGGTGCCTGATGTTTTTTTATTTTTTATTTTATTAATTTTTTTTTTTTACATTATAGTTATTATTTATTTATTTATTTATTTGTGTAAGCTTATCTATTATTTATTCACCTTTTTTTTCTCCTCAAGGCCTGACTAAGCGCGTTGGGTTACGCTGCTGGTCAGGCATCTGCTTGGCAGATGTGGTGTAGCGTATATGGATTTGTCCGAACGCAGTGACGCCTCCTTGAGCTACTGATACTGATACTGATACTGAACAGATCAACAAGCGTTACCTGGCCATGTAGTGGTGCCTGTTGTTTGAACAGATCAACAAGCGTTACCTGGCACCCCTGTTCCTGGCCTACGACGATGTGATCCAGGAGAAGGAGGAAGTGGTGCGGCGCTGCCAGGCAGAGTTACAGACCCTGAGGGAGCGCACCCAGGAGGTGGTGAGGGAAAACCAGCGCTACCTACACAGGGGCAGCAGCGTGGGTGGCCCTGCCATTGCTGTCTCAGACTGGTCAGTGGCGCTGTGTGTGTGTGTGTGTGTGTGTGTTGATGTGTGTGTGTGAGTGTGTGTGTGTATGGAGTTGGGGGTGAGGTGGGAGAGGTGTGTGAATGAGGTTACACCGTTTTTAAAGTAGTATTTTATTTTAGTAATTTTCTATCTTTAATTTTTGACTCACTTGTGTAAACAAAGTGAGTCTATGTTTTAACCCGGTGTTCGGTTGTCTGTGTGTGTGTGTGTGTCTGTGTGTCTGTGTGTCCGTGGTAAACTTTAACATTGACATTTTCTCTGCAAATACTTTGTCAATTGACACCAAATTTGGCATAAAAATAGGAAAAGTTCAGTTCTTTCCAGTCATCTTGTTTAAAACAGTATTGCACCTCTGGGATGGGCACAAAAAAATTTAAAAAAGAAGCCTAATTATATGCAAACTGCATTTACTGTTATATTTATATTTTTTGTATTCTCTAAACTTGGCACTTTGACCGCTTATTCTGACACAACAACAAGAGGAGTCATTATTATCATTTTTTGTTCAAACAGGAACTTCTTTTGCTAAGCATGGAATTTATTTTGGAAATGTTTTGGTGCAGATAGTAAATAAGGGAAATTACTCTGTAATTAATGCTAGGGGACTTAATTTATCACAAGTGAGTCTTGAAGGCCTTGCCTCTCTTGTTTTTTTATATTATATTCCTGTGTCCTGCTTGTTCTACATGTGCGAAGAGCCACAGGGTAAGCACTATATAGATGCACATCATATTACTATGATGATGATAATGATGAAGAAGATAGTGATGATGATGATGATGCTGATGATGACACTGTCCAGGCAAGCTCTACAGCAGCAGGCCAGACTGGTGCTGGAAGAGAACCAGGTGCTGACAGAACAGGTGGATGTACAGCACCGCAAGGTGAAGAACATGTGTTCTGCCCACATACAGGAAGGTCAGTGTGTGTGTGTGTGTGTGTGTGTGTGTGTGTGTGTGTGAATCAGAATCAGAATCAGTATCAGAATCAGTTTTAATGTCAGTTAAACCTGAACAAGGTTTATAAGACACGCATGCAAAGTTACATGAAACCATGCACAAAAAAGCAAAACAAAAATAGATAAATATTGAACAAGACATTGAATCACTCTTGCACGCTATGGCGTTTTTGACAGCAATTACTGACAAATTTCCCAAACAGTCCCTGAAGTTTGTCTTCCAGTATTAGCTGACTGGGTTTAATAATATTTGGAATGGAATTTTGAATTTTTTGTATGAATTCTATTCTAATTTCTTTGTATAATTCGCAGTCATCTAAGAAATGAGTTTCAGTTTCAGTAGCTCAAGGAGGCGTCACTGCGTTCGGATAAAACCATATACGCTACACCACATCTGCCAAGCAGATGCCTGACCAGCAGCGTAACCCAACGCGCTTAGTCAGGCCTTGAGAAAAAAAAAAAGAAAAAAACACACAAAAAAACGGGGGAATAAATAATAGATAAGCTTGCATAAATAAATAAATAAATAAATAATAATTATAATATAGAAAAAGGTAGTAGTAATAATATTAGTAATACTAATAAAATGATAATAATAAAACATAAATAAATAAGACAACAATGGTGATAAATAAGCGAATAAATGTAACATATGAAGACACACATTCACACATACACCCACACATGCATAACAGAAATGCACCAAACATGCAGTTTCACATATATGAAAGCACAGTCAAATACATATAAACGTACATGAGCTCCAACACACACACACACACACACACACACGCATTACCGTGCACCTCCTCTACCCCCCTCCTCCACACACTCATTTCTAGTCTAAGTATCGCAGCTTCCACGGCACACACACACACACACACACACACACAAACACACACTCACAGAGATGAACACTTACTTGTACAAGCACATATGAAAGCACAGTCAAATACATATAAACGTACATGAGCTCCAACACACACAATGAAATTCATCCTTTATTGTTTGACATTGTAAACATAGTCTCCTTTCTTTTGGAATGTTGAAATATCGGCCTTTTTCTATTGCTAAATCATGACAGGATATCCTTAATTTGCACAATGATTGTTTTTGATTATAATTAAGATATCCTTCAAGCAAATAAGGCTTGGTTCTGTATTCACGAGTAATTTTATTATAGAATAGTAGTTTAGATTTATTTTCAGATTTGTTTCTTTTCCAGAATAAAACATATCCATATTCTAGTTTATTCATTATAACATCGCTAAGTCTATGGATATTGAATATTGACTGATTATTCCAAACGTGTCCTGAACCAAGATTCTGTAATATAATTTCAACGAAATTAATCCATGTTCACTGTTTTGTTTCCTCTGTAAGCATGTCATCATACACAATTTTGATATACAAATTTTCTCGTACCTGTGTTATGTGAAACCAAAATTTTATTACTTGACAAATCACTTTTAAACTTAAGGGGTATTTACCTATTTCACCAAGTATTGCTAGATTTGTGGCTTTTTTGTGGACACCCAGTATTTGTTTAAAAAAGTTTAGATGAACATGCTCATGAGGAAATTTGTTCATGAGACAATGGTTATGTAGTTTGTCAAAGGTAAAAGTAGCATCTGCTTTTTCACAAGTGGGGAACCATATTTCTGCTCCATACGTTAGTATTGGTGAAACGAGAATATCAAATAATTTTGATGCTCATGTTTTCATTCTTGAAAGATCTTTTAAGAATATGAGAAGCTGTATTACCTTGTTTTGCCAGATGTTCGATATTCTTTTCAAAATTGCCTGATTTATGGAATATTATTCCCAGGTATTTATATTGTTCAGTTGTTTCTAGAACTTCTGTTCCACATTTAAAAAACATTTGAGCTTGTGGTTCTGCTCGAAAATATGACTTTTCTTTTGCCTCTATTGATTTCAATACCCCATTGTTTACAAAAATATAAATGTAACTGGTTTAGTTTCAGCTGTAGGCCATGTTTAGATTTTGAAAGTAATACTAAGTCATCAGCATATAAAAGACAAGAGATACTTTTGTTTTAAGAATAACTAACTGTTGGTGAATTGGTATCTGGGAGCCAATCAAAAATATCATTTATAAATATATTAAATAATGTGGGGCTCACTTTTTTGAAGTCCATGAAACATGCGTATAATCTGTTCTTTCTATTTTTCATGGTGTAATCAACAATTTTTTACAACACAAAAATATGCTCTGTAGTTCTAAAACCTTTTCTAAATCCAGTTTGTTCTTTTGCAAGTAAATTGTTTGATTCTAAATAATCATTTAATCTGCTGTTGAGGATTAGACAAAGTAGATTGCTTAAAGAACAGTTGATAGTTATTCCTCTGTAGTTATTTAGGTTTGATTTATTGCCCTCTTTATGAATTGGGATAGATATCCCATTTTTCCACAAATCCGGATAACATCCAGTTTTTAGAATGTATTTAAGTACTGTTTTAATTGTGGGAAGTAAGTCTGGTAAAACAGCTTTAATTATCTCATTTCTGATACCGTCTATGCCCGGTGATTTGTTGTTCTTCAATTTTTGGCATGCTTTTATTACTTCTGTGTCAGATGTATCATTATCTAAACAAGTGTTATTACAATCCATATCGTTAAAACCATTTTTCATCCCATTATCACTGGTATTTTGGTTTTCATCATCCATACCAACTTTGTTTCCAATAAGTTCATGTAAGTGGGTAATCCATCTTTTAACTGACAGGGATTGTGTGTTTTGATGCATTTCCATTGTTTTTAGCTGTTTCAATTTTTTCCATAATGTATTTGGATCATTGGCTAGATCTTTGTTTAGCAAGTCAACTAGTTTTGATTTATACATTCTCCTTTTTTTCTTAATCATTTTATTATAAAGTTTTCTCTTATAAAAGTATTTCTGATGTAGATTTTTGTTAAATGGGTGTCTGTTTAAAGCATTTAGAATTGATTTTAATTCTTTGCATTGTACAACACATTCCTTGTCAGACCATTTTTTGTTATGTCGCCTTATCTTCCTAGACTTTTTAATTCTGCATGTAAGACATTTTTTTTTTTTGCTGCGTCTTGCAATATTTGTGTGATTTCATCTATGACTGTATTTATCATAGAATTTGTACTGGTACTGTTAGAAAGTTGAGTATTCAAAATATCATTAATATATTTTAATCGTTTTTTCATTTCTGGTGATGCTAGGATTATCCTAAGTTTCATTTTGGAATTTTCATCCCAAGAAAAAGCAATATCCTGAAAGGGGTTGTTAACATGACTAACTCCTTGTTCTATAGAAACTTGTAATTTATTTCGTAACACATGGCCAGTTTCTTTGTGGATAGAATGATTGATCTTCAATGACAAGGGGCAGTGATCTGAGTAGGGAGTAAGATCATGCACTTTCATTTCAATAACATCTTGTAAAATATTTTGAGAACAGAGAAAGTAATCAACCACACTACTTCCCTTTGGTGTAAAGCATGTATATCAGCCTTGTAAATCTCCGAGTGTTCTGCCATTGAGAATGCATATGTTGATGTCTATACAAATAGAACTAAGTTTTCTCCCATTCTTGTGGACAGTGCGATCTATTGAGCACCTATATGTGACAGGGTGGAACACATAATCATCAGGTAGTGAATACATATTGTTATCTCTATCCATTTGGATGAAATCAGGTAATATACCACTCATGGCATTAAAGTCTCCACATAAGATTACATTTCCTTGAGCTGATAAACTGACGAGGTCAGATTCTACTCTGTCCCATATACTGTTTGTGTAATTTTTACCAAATGACGAGTGCAATGGTGGTATGCATAGACAGCCAATGTATGTGTTTCTATCTTCGGCGCATATCTTTAACCAAACAGTATCGCTATTGTTTTGTGGTAAAATTTTAACTACTTTTCTTATGTCATTCTTAATGAAAGTTGATATGCCCCCTGATGCTTTCAGTGCTTTTAAATGTTTTGGTCGACAATAGTGTATTCCGGGTGCAAAGTCTGGTAAGTGTATATCATTTGCTGACTCTCTATCCAGATGAGTTTCCTCTAAAAAAACCAAACCAATATCATACTTTGAGAGAATATCAAGAACATTTTTTTCTTCTAATTTACTTATCTTTTGACCATCAATTGTTTCTTTGAAACCTTTAAGATTCCATGAGATTATCTTTAAAGTATCATGTTTCATTGTTCAAAGACGTACATAAATATCAAATATTTTCCACATTGTGCAGGAAGCTGGCGTTAGTACCATTGGCCAACATCAGTGTCATTGTATTTGTCGCCATGACTGATATCCCAGTTTTTTCGGTTGTAATGTCATTCGTTGCCATTTTTTGTGGTCATGGTCGTAGCTGATTCCTCTGAATCGTTTTCCTGGTCTGCAGTTTGATTAAAAATGAATCTTTGTGGATCTTGATAATGTCTGTTGTGACTGTCCTTACTTCCGTAGGTCTCGGCATGTTGTCGGTGTCACCTTTCATCTTGCTGATCATTGTGGTGATGGCGATGAGTGAATCGTCTGTTCCGGTAAGAGTTCATGGGGACGTTGTCAAGTGGAGATTCTGTGTGTTGGTAGCCTGTCTTGTTGTATCTCCGAGCGTATTCATGGTACATTTGCTGGTCCTCCAAATCGTGGTTATTTTTGTGATTTTGGTAAGAGTATTGTTCTTCAGCAAAACGCATTTCATATTTTCTTTGGTCAGGTTTCCTGAGATGGAAATTTTCCTTTTTGCTGCGGCTTGAGTGACAAAACTTTTCCAGGGCATATCTTTTGATATCTCGGTGGGAGGTCAGATGGTTCTCACTGTGATGTGTTTTTCTTTGGTTCCGTGTTTTGTTAATATTCCTGTATGTTCCTCTCATCTGTCTGTAGTCAGAGGCACTTCTCATGGTGTCTCCCAGGTCATAGGTGTTGCTGTTTGTTTTTGTCTTGATGTCACATTGTCCATGTTGCGTTTTTCTTTGTTGCCATACGATGTTATGAACATGGCGTCCAGTGTTACCGGCTAATAATCCTGAACCTCTTTCGTTTGGATGTATTTCATCGCGCATGATGTTTGTTTTGTCTTTCATGTTGTCATGTCGAAGGAAGGTCACTTTCTTTTGTTTCAGGCTGGCAAACACCATCGCATTATACACTTCTTTTTTTCCTTCCAGGGTTTCATCTGATGTTTGGATAATATTACTGATGACAGTTTTGGAATTTTTTAATTGATTTTGAAGTTTTGAGACGCTTTTCGCCATTCTTTTGCTTGCTTTCCTTGTGGAGGATTTTCTCAGGTTGTTGATACCAACATGTATGACGATAACGTCAGGGTCATTTTCATCATTTTGTTTAGTTTCAGTGATGTCATCGATTTTTGTTGCTTTTTTCATTGTAACTCTGAAACTATATGATTTGCTAAGGCGTTCTGGGTCAACACCCCCAAGTACTGAGTCACTGACGATAAGGAGGTGAGGTAGTTGTCCTTCATCAGAGTGACGTGTATCTTCGCTTCTTGTGCTGGAGGTGTCACTTTCGGTGTCTGACGAGCTGCTGTGTGGGATGTTAAACTGTGTCAGACTACTGGTGTTTGATGTTTTGACTGCCTTCATTTGAGGAGATTTCTTTTTTTGTGGTTTTGTACTTGGGGTCGCATGGGCCATGAGTGAAGTAGGTGTAGATACCACTGCACTGAACGTTTGACTCAGAGTTGATGATGTTTCTGTTTGATGTATGTCTGTTTGAATGCCCATTTCTTTGACATTTTTTTCACTGAATTTTGGTTGCAGCATGTGCATGATTTGGGTCATGACGTCTCCTCTGATTTCCTCTGATTTTTGCAGCTGTGCAGTCAGGTTTATGACAGACAATTCAAGGTTCTGAAGAATGCTTTCCGTTTTGTGACTGTGTATTTCTACCAGTCCATATAAAGCATCATCGCTAGTTTCTGACGGCTGTGCTTTTTCATGATCTTCGTTGAAGTCAGAATCGTGTTTTTGTGCGGTCATTTCTTCTTCTATATTTTCATCAAATAGTGATTGAGCACATATTTTGCAAATGTATTTTCTTTGTGTTCTGGTGAAAATGCACACTTGGTATGGTGGCAGCTCAATGCATGTGTAATGAATTTTTCTACTGCAGTCTGAGCATTTTAGGGACTTTTCTTGGTGTTTTTCTTTTTCACATAGGCACTTAGTGGTACTATGTCTTGGTTGATTGACATCATTTTGAGAGTCTGAAACACATTCATTTTTTGACGTATTCTTGTTTAGGTCATTCTGAACCTGTGGAACATGTTCACCCGTAGACAGTAAGTTTCTTCTATCTACGTCACTTTCAGAACTTGCGACAGTTCCATTTTCATGTTCATTTTCTTTTTGTTCATTATTGGTTTCGGCGTATCCGGCTCGCGTCAATTCACTCACCTCTGTCAGGTCTGTGTCCATAATAAATGCCATGTCCACATCCTCGCCGTATATTTGTGGGTTGGCATGACCAGCTAGCCGCATGGCCTCTTTGGCCTCACCCATTGTTCCGTAGCCTTTGTGGCTGGCCTTGGGATATCTGTTGACTGACTGGGCAGCCAAATTCCAAGAAGTAAAAATTCTGATTTTTTTTTTCCATTACTCACTGCGTATACCTTTTTTTTTTCCTTTGTTTTCGTTTTCGTTTTAACATAAGAAATGGTCAATCTTTCATCACTAGACGCCATCCTTTTGTTATTTTTTCTGCAGTCGAGCAATGGTTGTCTGAACTGTCCGCCATTGCACAATGTGTGTGTGTGTGGCATTTGTTGTGTGTGTGTGCGTGGTGTTTGTCGTCTGTGTGTATGGTGTTTGTCGTGTGTGTATGTGTTGTATATAGTAAGTCTCAGCTCCAGCAATTCACAGGAAGCAAGCATTATTTGATCATCTGGAGGCCACACACAAGAGGAGACCCTGCATTGCTGATGAGTCATTTCAGTGGTTTTTAAGATGAGTTATTTCTTTTCATGTGTTTGGGTCTGGAAACATTGTCCTTTTTGTCTTTCCATTTTGAATTTCTTCTGCTCTAAAGGAATAAAACTGTTTCATAGGCTGACTTTTCAAAAATTGGGGTGTAAAAAAAATCATTTGAATGAGGGAGTACACATTCATGAGCAGAAGAAGTGACGGTTGTCCTTCAGTAATATTCACCCTTTTTTTCTTTCTATTTTCTTTTTTTTCAAACAACATATTGATGACCCAAGCACCCCCGCAACCTCACAGCAAGTCTGCCTACTGTCATCAGCATAGCATGACGCCATCAGCTGTGCTGTTGTTGCTGTCAGTCTTTGGGATGTCCTGTTTCAGAAGAAAATCACTGTCTTTAATTTTATTTCAATTTTCATGGACTGAAACAGACATGGATAAATTGGTCTTTTTACATTTTTTCACTATTTTTATCATGATGTAAGTGAAATGTGGATAAAGTGTTCTTTCTAATTGACCTTTAATTGACCTTTTAACAATATTTTGGTTCTGTTCCACTGGTGTTCAGCTCTGATTGGTCTTTCTAACATTGTTTTAATTGACATTTTATTGTTATTTTGGTTCTATTCCGCTGGTTTTAAGAAGTGTTCAGCTCTGATTGGTCTTTCTAACATTGTTTTAATTGACCTTTTATTGTTATTTTGGTTCTATTCCTCTGGTTTTAAGACGTTTTCAGCTCTGATTGGTCTTTCTAACATTGTTTTAATTGACCTTTATTGTTATTTTGGTTCTGTTCCTCTGGTTTTAGAATGTTCAGCTCTGATTGGTCTTTCTAACATGTTTTAATTGACATTTTATTGTTATTTTGGTTCTATTCATCTGGTTTTAAGACGTGTTCAGCTCTGATTGGTCTTTCTAACATGTTTTAATTGACCTTTTATTGTTATTTTGGTTCTATTCCTCTGGTTTTAAGACGTGTTCAGCTCTGATTGGTCTTTCTAACATGTTTTAATTGACCTTTTATTGTTATTTTGGAAGTGTTCAGCTCTGATTGGTCTTTCTAACATTGCTTTAATTGACCTTTTATTGTTATTTTGGTTCTAGTCCTCTGGTTTTAAGAAGTGTTCAGCTCTGATTGGTCTTTCTAACATTGTTTTAATTGACCTTTTATTGTTATTTTGGTTCTATTCCGCTGGTTTTAAGACATGTTCAGCTCTGATTGGTCTTTTTAGCATTGTTTTAATTGACCTTTTATTTTGGTTCTATTCCGCTGGTTTTAAGACATGTTCAGCTCTGATTGGTCTTTTTAGCATTGTTTTAATTGACCTTTTATTTTGGTTCTATTCCTCTGGTTTTAAGACATGTTCAGCTCTGATTGGTCTTTCTAACATTGCTTTAATTGACCTTTTATTGTTATTTTGGTTCTAGTCCTCTGGTTTTAAGAAGTGTTCAGCTCTGATTGGTCTTTCTAACATTATTTTAATTGACCTTTTATTGTTATTTTGGTTCTATTCCTCTGGTTTTAAGACATGTTCAGCTCTGATTGGTCTTTCTAACATTGTTTTAATGTCCTTTTATTGTTATTTTGGTTCTGTTTATCTGGTTTTAAGAAGTGTTCAGCTCTGATTGGTCTTTCTAACATTGTTTTAATTGACCTTTTATTGTTATTTTGGTTCTATTCCTCTGGTTTTAAGACGTGTTCAGCTCTGATTGGTCTTTCTAACATTGTTTTAATTCACATTTTATTGTTATTTTGGTTCTGTTCCTCTGTTTTAAGACGTTTTCAGCTCTGATTGGTCTTTCTAACATTGTTTTAATTGACCTTTTATTGTTATTTTGGTTCTATTCATCTGGGTTTAAGAAGTGTTCAGCTCTGATCGGTCTTTCTTACATTGTTTTGATTGACCTTTTATTGTTATTTTGGTTCTATTCATCTGGTTTTAAGAAGTGTTCAGCTCTGATTGGTCTTTCTAACATTGTTTTAATGTCCTTTTATTGTTATTTTGGTTCTGTTCCGCTGGTTTTAAGACATGTTCAGCTCTGATTGGTCTTTTTAGCATTGTTTTGATTGACCTTTTATTGTTATTTTGGTTCTATTCCGCTGGTTTTAAGACATGTTCAGCTCTGATTGGTCTTTCTAACATTGTTTTAATGTCCTTTTATTGTTATTTTGGTTCTATTCATCTGGTTTTAAGAAGTGTTCAGCTCTGATTGGTCTTTCTAACATTGTTTTAATTGACCTTTTATTGTTATTTTGGTTCTATTCCGCTGGTTTTAAGACATGTTGAGCTCTGATTGGTCTTTCTAACATTGTTTTAATTGACCTTTCATTGTTATTTTGGTTCTATTCCGCTGGCTTTAAGACATTTTCAGCTCTGATTGGTCTTTCTAACATTGTTTTAATTGACCTTTTATTGTTATTTTGGTTCTATTCTTCTGGTTTTAAGACATGTTCAGCTCTGTTTGGTCTTTTTAACATTGTTTTAATTGACTTTTATTGTTATTTTGGTTCTATTCCGCTGGTTTTAAGACATGTTCAGCTCTGATTGGTCTTTTTAGCATTGTTTTAATTGACCTTTTATTTTGGTTCTATTCCGCTGGTTTTAAGACATGTTCAGCTCTGATTGGTCTTTTTAGCATTGTTTTAATTGACCTTTTATTTTGGTTCTATTCCTCTGGTTTTAAGACATGTTCAGCTCTGATTGGTCTTTCTAACATTGCTTTAATTGACCTTTTATTGTTATTTTGGTTCTAGTCCTCTGGTTTTAAGAAGTGTTCAGCTCTGATTGGTCTTTCTAACATTATTTTAATTGACCTTTTATTGTTATTTTGGTTCTATTCCTCTGGTTTTAAGACATGTTCAGCTCTGATTGGTCTTTCTAACATTGTTTTAATGTCCTTTTATTGTTATTTTGGTTCTGTTTATCTGGTTTTAAGAAGTGTTCAGCTCTGATTGGTCTTTCTAACATTGTTTTAATTGACCTTTTATTGTTATTTTGGTTCTATTCCTCTGGTTTTAAGACGTGTTCAGCTCTGATTGGTCTTTCTAACATTGTTTTAATTCACCTTTTATTGTTATTTTTGTTCTGTTCCTCTGTTTTAAGACGTTTTCAGCTCTGATTGGTCTTTCTAACATTGTTTTAATTGACCTTTTATTGTTATTTTGGTTCTATTCATCTGGGTTTAAGAAGTGTTCAGCTCTGATCGGTCTTTCTTACATTGTTTTGATTGACCTTTTATTGTTATTTTGGTTCTATTCATCTGGTTTTAAGAAGTGTTCAGCTCTGATTGGTCTTTCTAACATTGTTTTAATGTCCTTTTATTGTTATTTTGGTTCTGTTCCGCTGGTTTTAAGACATGTTCAGCTCTGATTGGTCTTTTTAGCATTGTTTTGATTGACCTTTTATTGTTATTTTGGTTCTATTCCGCTGGTTTTAAGACATGTTCAGCTCTGATTGGTCTTTCTAACATTGTTTTAATGTCCTTTTATTGTTATTTTGGTTCTATTCATCTGGTTTTAAGAAGTGTTCAGCTCTGATTGGTCTTTCTAACATTGTTTTAATTGACCTTTTATTGTTATTTTGGTTCTATTCCGCTGGTTTTAAGACATGTTGAGCTCTGATTGGTCTTTCTAACATTGTTTTAATTGACCTTTCATTGTTATTTTGGTTCTATTCCGCTGGCTTTAAGACATTTTCAGCTCTGATTGGTCTTTCTAACATTGTTTTAATTGACCTTTTATTGTTATTTTGGTTCTATTCTTCTGGTTTTAAGACATGTTCAGCTCTGTTTGGTCTTTTTAACATTGTTTTAATTGACTTTTATTGTTATTTTGGTTCTAGTCCTCTGGTTTTAAGACATGTTCAGCTCTGATTGGTCTTTCTAACATTGTTTTAATTAACCTTTTATTGTTATTTTGGTTCTGTTCCTCTGTTTTAAGACGTTTTCAGCTCTGATTGGTCTTTCTAACATTGTTTTAATTGACCTTTTATTGTTATTTTGGTTCTATTCATCTGGGTTTAAGAAGTGTTCAGCTCTGATCGGTCTTTCTTACATTGTTTTGATTGACCTTTTATTGTTATTTTGGTTCTATTCATCTGGTTTTAAGAAGTGTTCAGCTCTGATTGGTCTTTCTAACATTGTTTTAATGTCCTTTTATTGTTATTTTGGTTCTGTCCCGCTGGTTTTAAGACATGTTGAGCTCTGATTGGTCTTTCTAACATTGTTTTAATTGACCTTTCATTGTTATTTTGGTTCTATTCCGCTGGCTTTAAGACATTTTCAGCTCTGATTGGTCTTTCTAACATTGTTTTAATTGACCTTTTATTGTTATTTTGGTTCTATTCTTCTGGTTTTAAGACATGTTCAGCTCTGTTTGGTCTTTTTAACATTGTTTTAATTGACTTTTATTGTTATTTTGGTTCTAGTCCTCTGGTTTTAAGACATGTTCAGCTCTGATTGGTCTTTCTAACATTGTTTTAATTAACCTTTTATTGTTATTTTGGTTCTGTTCCTCTGTTTTAAGACGTTTTCAGGTCTGATTGGTCTTTCTAACATTGCTTTAATTGACCTTTTATTGTTATTTTGGTTCTATTCATCTGGTTTTAAGAAGTGTTCAGCTCTGATTGGTCTTTCTAACATTGTTTTAATTGTCATTTTATTGTTATTTTGGTTCTGTTCCTCTGGTTTTAAGAAGTGTTCAGCTCTGATTGGTCTTTCTAACATTGTTTTAATTGACATTTTATTGTTATTTTGGTTCTATTCCTCTGGTTTTAAGACGTTTTCAGCTCTGATTGGTCTTTCTAACATTGTTTTAATTGACCTTTATTGTTATTTTGGTTCTATTCCTCTGGTTTTAAGAAGTGTTCAGCTCTGATTGGTCTTTCTAACTTTTTTTTTCTTTTCTTTTTTTAACTTATCTGCGCCGTTTCAGTGGCATTACTCCCACGCCGCTCATTTAGATTCCCCCATACACGGCCACACCCAGGTTCGTCCATCGCAGTTCCAGCGTCGGCAGTCCACAGGGAACCATCGATGTTAGGTCGCCTGGAGGCCACACACCAGAGGAGACCCTGCACTGCTGCTGAGTCACTTCGGTGGTGTTCAGTGGTGGTCAGCTCTGATAGGTCTTTCTAACATTGTTTTAATTGACCTTTTATTGTTATTTTGGTTCTATTCCTCTGGTTTTAAGAAGTGTTCAGCTCTGATCGGTCTTTCTAACATTGTTTTGATTGACCTTTTATTGTTATTTTGGTTCTATTCCTCAGGTTGTAAGACATGTTCAGCTCTGATCGGTCTTTCTAACATTGTTTTGATTGACCTTTTATTGTTATTTTGGTTCTATTCCTCAGGTTGTAAGACATGTTCAGCTCTGATCGGTCTTTCTAACATTGTTTTGATTGACCTTTTATTGTTATTTTGGTTCTATTCCTCAGGTTGTAAGACATGTTCAGCACTGATTGGTCTTTCTAACATTGTTTTAATTGATCTTTTATTGTTATTTTGGTTCTATTCCTCTGGTTTTAAGACGTCTTCAGCTCTGATTGGTCTTTCTAACATTGTTTTAATTGACCTTTTATTGTTATTTTGGTTCTATTCGCTGGTTTTAAGACGTTTTCAGTTCTGATTGGTCTTTCTAACGTTATTTTAATTGACCTTTTATTGTTATTTTGGTTCTGTTCCTCTGGTTTTAAGATGTTTTCAGCTCTGATTGGTCTTTCTAACATTGTTTTAATTGACCTTTTATTGTTATTTTGGTTCTATTCCGCTGGTTTTAAGAAATGACTGGTGTTCAGCTCTGATAGGTCTTTCTAACCTTGTTTTAATTGACCGTTTATTCTATTTCACTGTTTTTTAGAAGTGACTGGTGTTCAGCTTTGACATGGCTTCTTTGTGGTTTGCTGGGCTGTAAGGAAACAACATGATTAGATGTGGTGCAGTGATGTGGTGGAGCGATGTGGTACAGTGCAGTGATGTGATGTGGTGCAGTGCAGTGATGTGGTACAGTGATGTGATATGGTACAGTGATATGATGTGGTGCAGTGCAGTGATGTGATATGGTACAGTGATGTGATGTGGTGCAGTGCAGTGATGTGATATGGTACTGTGATGTGATATGGTACTGTGATGTGATGTGTTGCAGTGATGTGATGTGGCGCAGTGATGTGATGTGGTGCAGTGCAGTGATGTGATATGGTACAGTGATGTGATATGGTACTGTGATGTGATATGGTACTGTGATGTGATGTGTTGCAGTGATGTGATGTGGCGCAGTGATATGATGTGGCGCAGTGATGTGTTGCAGTGATGTGATGTGGTGCAGTGATGTGTTGTGGCACAGTGATGTGATGTGTTGCAGTGATGTGATGTGGTGCAGTGATGTGTTGTGGCACAGTGATGTGATGTGTTGCAGTGATGTGATGTGGCGCAGTGATGTGATGTGGCGCAGTGATGTGTTGCAGTGATGTGATGTGGTGCAGTGATGTGTTGTGGCACAGTGATGTGATGTGTTGCAGTGATGTGGTGTGGCGCGGTGATGTGTTGTAGTGATGTGATGTGGCGCAGTGATGTGATGTGTTGCAGTGATGTGGTGTGTTGCAGTGAGTCGCCTGACCCAGAGACTGACGGCTAGCCAGCAGGAGCGGGAGGAGATGGAGCGAGAGCTGGAGGAGACCAGGTCCAAGTTGAAAGACGTCAAGCAGAAGCACGACAAGATGCAGCTGGAAGCCCTTAAACACACCTCCATGCACAGCCACTTCAACTCTGTGGCCGGACTTCAGAGGTCTGTCTGTCAGGAAATAGTGTTTAGTAGATGGATGATTCGATTAAAGTTATGCTGTTGTGGGTCTGTGAGAAAATCGTGTTTAGAAGATGGATGATTCAGTTCAAATTATGCTATTGTACACTACTTTCCCATGAGACAATAAACCAAGGCCCCATGTGTAGCATGTGCAAAGTGCATGTTAAAGAACCCACAGCAACAAAAAATTTGTCCCTGACAAAATTCTGGAGAAAATTCCACAAGAAAGAAGAGTGCGGCTGCACTGTGGAGGCATGTTCTTCCGGGGAGAGCAACCCTGATTTAACAGACAGAAATCTGTTGTGACAAAAAGTGAATCAAGACAATACAGTGCAATACTGCTACAGGTGTGGCCTTATATGTTAAAGTTTTGTTTTGCAATAAAATGTCGTGCATTCATACAGGCTCACTATGTAGTCTTCATAATGTATTTGACCCTTTTTTCTTTCTTTTTGAATCAGTCAATCTCTTCTTTGAATGTTTGCTAATCATTCACACTTTTATATTAAAGAAATAAAAATGGCAGTGAACGTATTTCAGTTTTTAAGCATCAGTCTGTAATGGACTCGTTTTGGGGGGGAAAAAAAGGAAGGCATTAGAGTTGTTTGAAGCATTAATTTGTAAATAGATTATTAACAACCAAAAATTACTCAGAAGGAAAACTTACACAAGCATTTAAAGGAAAAAGAGATTAACTGCCACAGAAAAAAATGATAATTAAATGTATGAAGTGTGATATATTTCAGGTCAGTCACTGAGGAAAGGGAACAGATGGAAAGGGAGACAGAGGAAATGATGAACAAAGTGCTGGTAAGCTGACATGACTGTATTGCAAGGGGATGACTTTGCTGTGATGGAGATAGAAAACTTGAGCCCTTAAACAGGGTGATCATCACAACTGTGACATGTGCAATAGTCCAGAAGTTAGTGTTGGACTTTCAGTTCAAGGGTCCTGGGTTCAATCATTCAATCCTGATATCAGCACCTGGTGGATAAGGGATGATTGTTTTATTCCATTCTCCCAGATCAACATATTTGCAGACTGTTAGTGCTTTAACCCCCTTTGTATGTATACATATACAGAAGATAGAATTAGCAAGATAAAAATCTTGGTTATTTATGTCAGGGTTCATGCGCATCCCTGAAAACTCATACCTGCAAGTGAAAATGTGAGTTGCAGTTTATGAATATAGAAAGAAAGAAGAATCACAGCAACATCAAAGAATTGTTCATTTCATTGCCACATTTCATCTTTCTGTTATATTATCTGGTCCATAGTAAAATGCTGTGAGATGAAATCAGACTGTACAGAAAGTTTTGATCTTCCCAAGAGTGCATGACAATTTTTGACTCACTTGTGTAAACAAAGTGAGTCTATGTTTTAACCCTGTGTTCGGTTGTCTGTGTGTGTGTGTGTCTGTGTGTCCGTGGTAAACTTTAACATTGACATTTTCTCTGCAAATACTTTGTCAGTTGACACCAAATTAGGCATAAAAATAGGAAAAGTTCAGTTCTTACCAGTCATCTTGTTTAAAACAATATTGCACCTCTGGGATGGGCACAAAAAAATTTAAAAAAAGAAGCCTAATTATATGCAAACTGCATTTACTGTTTCTTATTCTGACACAACAACAAGAGGAGTCATTATTATCATTTTTTGTTCAAACAGGAACTTCTTTTGCTAAGCATGGAATTTTTAATTATTTTGCAAACGTTTTGGTGCAGATAGTAAAAAAGGGAAATTACTCTGTAATTAATGCTAGGGGACTTAATTTATCACAAGTGAGTCTTGAAGGCCTTGCCTCTCTTGTTTCTTTTTGCGTTTAACTGTATGAGCTTGCTCCTGAAAGTTTGGCAATATAGCACAACAATTTTGACATACTGTCTGTTGGTCTATTAACGCTTTTGTTAAATGAAGATTATCTCAACAATTCAGATTGTGACTGTACATTATATAATTCACACGCAATGTGTGTTATAATAGAAATGTGTGTTACAGGAGATGCGTATTGTTTCACACTTCACTGACCACACATAATGAATGCTGACTTGTGGCAGGCATCAGATGAAGAACAGAAGCGTCAGGCCCAGCTGGCGATTGAAACAGAGGCAGAGAACAAACAGCTGAAAGCAGAACTGAGTGCCTTGCATGACTCTGTCAGGTGAGAAGTCATGTCACCTTGCTGGTCGGACTGGACAGTTTTTAGGTCCCAGGTTCAGTTCCCTGTTTGCAGCACAAAGAAATGACTGGCTTGTTTGTCAGTTTATTTGGTGTGCGCAGCATGAAAGCTGTTTGATGTGAGTGGAGTGTTACCTGTGGTCCTGTTGTCCCTGTGCTCAGGGCAGACACATTGTCTTTCACTGTTTGTTTGGCATGTGCAACATGAAAGCAGTTTGACTGTGACTTTTCCATTTTGCAGTGGTGATTTGTTAAAAAGTTTCATTATGGTGAAATACTAGCATAATTTGGATGTTCATTTGATTACACATATTTACTGTGACCCACTGGTGCAGACTCCTGCAGGGGTCTGGATTCCTGTCCTGTACAAACTACTCATGCTCCCATGTGGAGTAATCGAAAGTAGCAGCTGTGATTTGTGATTGATATTTGACTCACTTCAAGACTGAAGAGAACTGATAACAATTTTGAAGGGTGTAATATGTGTGTGTGTGTGCATATGCATGCATGCACGCATGTGTGTGTGTGTGTGTATTGTGTGTGTGTGTGTGAATGTGTGCATGCAAATGATTATGCCAAAAAGCATGTGTGTACATGTGGATGTGTATTTATGCACATTGTGAAGACGCTGACACATGTAGGTGTGTGTGTAACAGGAAGTCTCAGAGCAAGTTGGTTCTCCTGCAGAAAGCTGTTCGCCAGTCAGAGAGTCAAGAGTTGGTCACGCAGAATGAACTGGCCAACGTCATCAAAATTGTGAGTCTTTGTGTCAGTATCTCTTCACACAGAATGAAGTGGGGGTTAGGGGGTGCACGGGAGGGGTAGTACCTCTAGATGGGGGGCTTGTCACACTCTTCCGGGAGTGGTTCGTCCACTATTGGTCCCCACCGGCACCCAGCTCTCACCTATGGGTCCTAGAAGCTGCTAGCATGCGGCAGCGCCCAATCCCCGGGCAACGGCTTTGACAGGCTGGCTAAACTAGGTGAGGGTAGCCGACGGGTCTCAACCCCTCGGTGATTTAGGGCTTGTCTACCCAAGCATGTGAAGACTGGATCCGGCGGACTCTGCGGAAGAAACCTTCATGGTTCAACGGAGAGGAAGGCAGTTGCAGCAGAGCACTGTGGAGTGCTGAGGGCAGGATGAGGCACATCCTGGTCATCCACTGCATCCGTTTCCATCTCCAGTCATCTTGACCTCGTCTTGCCACTGGATACAGATGGTCTCGGATAAGAGAGTGAGGTCGATGGTGCGCAACTCCTCACTATAAACAAAGCCATCGCGCAAGTCATCAGTCATCCTTCATCCCATACCATCATTTTCCCCAAGCCCTGTGGCGACAGGCGAGTGAAGAAGCGACAAGTGTGGGTACACTGGCAGTCGTAGCCGTGGACCTGCACACAGGCGGCTCAGGCCATAGGGTCGTTTTTCACTGACCGGAGCAGCGGTGGAGATCGGCAGCCCCTTGAGCGACTGAGCAGCCTTCTTCAGGACAGCACTGCTCACCTCCATGGCATGAGGAAGGGGCTAGAAAAGGTGCCCTAAACATTGCCTGGTCCACACCACCCTAGTCAGCATACCGCAGCTGACGGGGACCCTACTCAAGCGGTCGACACACAAAGAAAGAAGAAAACAAGGAGCATCTCATTGACCATTGCCACATGGAACGTGCGTACGCTTCTGGACAGAGGCGACTCAGACAGACCACAGAGACGCACAGCACTCATTGTGAGTGAACTAGCCAGGTACAACATCGACATCGCTGCCTTAAGTGAGACCAGACTGGCAGAAGAAGGCGAACTCTGTGAGCGAGGCGCAGGCTACACCTTCTTTTGGAGTGGTCGCGGACCTGAAGAGAGACGTGAGGCTGGAGTTGGCTTTGCAGTGAAGACAACCCTCGTTGGCAAGCTGGCTGGCCCCCCGAAAAGAGTGAACGATCGCCTGATGATGATGAAACTCCCTTTATTCAATGGGAAGAAGTTTACCACCATTATCAGCGCCTATGCGCCCACCATGACCAACCTGGATGAGATCAAGGACAAGTTCTACGAGGACCTGAACGCTGTCATCACCACCGTTCCCAACGCAGAGAAACTCATCATTCTTGGTGACTTTAACGCAAGAGTTGGCTGTGACAGCACCTCCTGGGAAGGCATGATTGGGAAGCATGGGGTTGGCAGCTGTAACAGCAGTGGTCAACTACTTCTCCAGACATGTGCCGAGCACAACCTTCTTATCACAAACACCATCTTCTGCCTCCCTACCCGTAACAGGACGTCCTGGATGCATCCTGGCTCTGGGCATTGGCATCTCATCGACTTTGTCATCGTCAGGAAGAGGGACAGGCAGGACGTACAAGTCATGAGGGCCATGTGTGGCGCCGAGTGCTGGACAGACTACCGCCTTATCGTCTCCAAACTCAACCTCCGCATCCAGCCCAAGAGACGGCCTAGGGGCATGAAAGCACCCAAACGCCTGAATGTCAACAAGCTAGAGCTAGGCAACATCAAGCAGAGCTTTGTGACACCCTGGAGGAACGCCTTGAGTCCACCATGCTGGACAACCAGAATGCGGAGGCAGCATGGGGTGCACTGCATGAGACGGTGTACACCACTGCCATGGAGTGCCTGGGGCCTTCTGTCAGGAAGCACAAAGACTGGTTTGATGAGAACTGCACTGAGATCAAGCAGCTGCTGGAAGACAAACGCCAAGCCTACAGAGCCCACATTGAAGATCCCAAGTCACAGTCAAAGAAAGACATACTGAAGAGCGCACGCATCACCATCCAGCTGAAGCTGTTTGATGAGAACTGCACTGAGATCAAGCAGCTGCTGGAAGACAAACGCCAAGCCTACAGAGCCCACATTGAAGATCCCGAGTCACAGTCAAAGAAGGACATACTGAAGAGCGCACGCAGCACCATCCAGCTGAAGCTGCGGCAGATGCAAGATTCCTGGTTGAGCAACAAAGCTGATGAGATCCAGGGCTTTGCAGACAGGAACGACATGAAGAACTTCTATAACAGCCTGAAAGAAGTCTACGGTCCCACCACCTCCGGATCTGCTCCACTCCTCAGTACTGATGGTTCTACTGTGCTGACACTGTGTGTTGTTGGGGCTGGCAGTGTGTGTTGCTGGGGCTGGCAGTGTGTGTTGTGTTGGGGCTGGCACTGTGTTGTTGGGGCTGACAGTGTGTGTTGTTGGGGCTGGCAGTGTGTGTTGCTGGGGCTGACAGTGTGTGTTGTTGGAGCTGGCAGTGTGTGTTGTCGGGGCTGGCATTGTGTGTTGGTGGGGCTGGCAGTGTGTGTTGTTGGGGCTGGCAGTGTGTGTTGTTGGGGCTGGCAGTGTGTGTTGATGGGGCTGGCAGTGTGTGTTGTTGGGGCTGGCAGTGTGTGTTGTGTTGGGGCTGGCACTGTGTGTTGCTGGGGCTGGCAGTGTGTGTTGTTGGGGCTGGCACTGTGTGTTGCTGGAGCTGGCACTGTGTGTTGTGTTGGGGCTGGCACTGTGTGTTGTTGGGGCTGACACTTTGTGTTGTTCAGGCTGGTACTGTGTGTTGTTGGGGCTGACAGTGTGTGTTGTGTTGGGGCTGGTACTGTGTGTTGTTGGGGCTGGCACTGTGTTGTTGGGGCTGGTACTGTGTGTTGTTGGGGCTGGTACTGTGTGTTGTTGAGGCTGGCACTGTGTGTTGTTGGGGCTGGTACTGTGTGTTGTGTTGGGGCTGACCCTGTGTTGTGTTGAGGCTGGCAGTGTGTGTTGTGTTGGGGCTGGCAGTGTGTGTTGTTGGGGCTGGCAGTGTGTGTTGTGTTGGGGCTGGCAGTGCGTGTTGTTGGGGCTGGTACTGTGTGTAGTTGGGGCTGGCAGTGTGTGCTGTGTTGGTGCTAGTACTGTGTGTTGTTGGGGCTGGCAGTGTGTGTTGTGTTAGTGCTGACACTGTGTGTTGTTGGGGCTGGCAGTGTGTTTTGTTGGGGCTGGCACTGTGTGTTGCTGCTGCTGGCAGTGTGTGTTGTGTTGGGGCTGGCACTGTGTGTTGTTGGGGCTGGCAGTGTGTGTTGTGTTGGGGCTGACACTGTGTGTTGTTGGGGATGGCAGTGTGTGTTGTGTTGGGGCTGGCAGTGAGTGTTGTATTGGGGCTGGCAGTGTGTGTTGTTGGGGATGGCAGTGTGTGTTATGTTGGGGCTGGCAGTGTATGTTGTTGGGGCTGGCACTGTGTGTTGGTGGGGCTGGCACTGTGTGTTGTGTTGGGGCTGGCACTGTGTGTTGTTGGGGCTGGCACTGTGTGTTGGTGGGGCTGGCAGTGTGTGTTGTTGGGGCTGGCAGTGTGTGTTGATGAGGCTGACACTGTGTGTTGTTGGGGCTGGCAGTGTGTGTGTTGTGCTGGGGTTGGCAGTGTGTGTTGTGTTGGGGCTGGCAGTGTGTGTTGTTGGGGCTGGCACTGTGTGTTGTTGGGGCTGGCAGTGAATGTTGTATTGGGACTGACACTGTGTGTTGTTGGGGCTTACACTGTGTATTGTTGGGAATGGCAGTGTGTGTTATGTTGGGGCTGGTACTGTGTGTTGGTGGGGCTGGCACTGTGTGTTGTGTTGGGGCTGGCACTGTGTGTTGTTGGGGCTGGCAGTGTGTGTTGTGTTGGGGCTGGCAGTGTGTGTTGCTGGGGCTGGCAGTATGTTTTGTTGGGGCTGGCAGTGTGTTGTGTTGGGCTGGCAGAGTGTTGTGTTGGGGTTGGCAGTGTGTGTTGTTGAGGCTGACACTGTGTGTTGTTGGGGCTGACAGTCTGTGTTGTTGGGGCTGGCAGTGTGTGTTGTTGGGGCTGGCAGTGTGTGTTGTGTTGGGGCTGACAGTGTGTGTTGTGTTGGGGCTGGCACTGTGTGTTGGGGCTGATTGTGTGTGTTGTGTTGGGGCTGACACTGTGTTGTGTTGGGGCTGACGGTGTGTGTGTTGTTGGACTGGCACTGTGTGTGTTCTTGGGGCTTACAGTGTGTATTGTTGAGGCTGGCACTGTGTGTGTTGTGTTGGGGCTGACAGTGTGTGTTGTTGTGACTGGCACTATGTGTGTTGTTGGGGCTGGCATTGTGTGTTGTGTTGGGGCTGACACTGTGTGTGTTGTTGGGGCTGGCAGTGTGTGTTGTTGGGGCTGGTACTGTGTGTTGCTGAGGCTGGCAGTGTGTGTTGTTCGGGCTGACACTGTGTGTTGTTGGGGCTGGCAGTGTGTGTTGTTGGGGCTAAACAGTGTGTGTGCTGGCATGTGTGTTGTTCCTAAGGCTGGCAGTGTGTTTTGTGTGACTGACAGTGTGTGTTGTTGGGGCTGGCAGTGTGTGTTGTTGGGGCTGGCACTGTGTGTTGCTGGGGCTGGCAGTGTGTGTTGTTGGGGCTGGCACTGTGTGTTGTGTTGGGGCTGGCAGTGTGTATTTTGGGGCTGGCACTGTGTGTTGTTGGGGCTGACACTGTGTGTATTGTTTGGGATGGCAGTGTGTGTTGTGTTGGGGTTGGCAGTGTGTATTTTGGGGCTGGCAGTGTGTGTTGTTGGGGCTGGCACTGTGTGTTGTTGGGGCTGACACTGTGTGTATTGTTTGGGATGGCAGTGTGTGTTGTGTTGGGGCTGGCAGTGTGTATTTTGGGGCTGGCAGTGTGTGTTATTGGGGCTGGCAGTGTGTGTTATTGGGGCTGGCAGTGTGTGTTGTTGGGGCTGGCAGTGTGTGTTATTGGGGCTGGCAGTGTGTGTTATTGGGGCTGGCAGTGTGTGTTATTGGGGCTGGCAGTGTGTGTTATTGGGGCTGGCAGTGTGTGTTGTTGGGGCTGGCAGTGTGTGTTATTGGGGCTGGCAGTGTGTGTTGTTGGGGCTGACACTGTGTGTATTGTTTGGGATGGCAGTGTGTGTTGTGTTGGGGCTGACACTGAATGTTGTTGGGGCTGGCAGTGTGTGTTCGTGGGGCTGACACTGTGTTGTGTTGGGGCAGACACTGTGTGTTGATGGGGCTGGCACTGTGTTGTTGGGGCTGGCAGTGTGTGTGTTGTTGGGGCTGGCAGTGTGTTTTGTGGGGGCTGGCACTGTGTGTTGTGTTGGGGCTGGCAGTGTGTGTTGTTGGGGCTGGCAGTGTGTTTTGTGGGGGCTGGCACTGTGTGTTGTGTTGGGGCTGGCAGTGTGTGTTGCTGGGGCTGGCAGTGTGTATTGTGTTGGGGCTGGCAGTGTGTGTTGTTGGGGCTGGCAGTGTGTGTTGTGTTGGTGTTGGCAGTGTGTGTTGTTGGGGCTGGCAGTGTGTGTTTTGGGGGCTGGCAGTGTGTGTTGTGTTGGGGATGTCACTGTGTGTTGTTGGGGCTGACACCGTGTGTTGATGGGACTGGCAGTGTGTGTTGTTGGGGCTGGCAGTGTGTGTTGATGGGGCTGACACTGTGTGTTGATGGGTTGTTGGGGCTGGCAGTGTGTGTGTTGTTGGGGCTGGCAGTGTGTGTTGTGTTGGGGCTGACAGTGTGTGTTGTGTTGGGGCTGACAGTGTGTGTTTTTTTGGGATGGCAGTGTGTGTTTTTGGGGATGGCAGTGTGTGTTGTGTTTGGGCTGGCAGTGTGTGTTGTTGGGGCTGGCACTGTGTGTTGTTGCGGCTGGCATTGTGTGTTGTTGGGGCTGGCAGTGTGTGTTGTTGGGGATGGCAGTGTGTGTTTTTGGGGATGGCAGTGTGTTGTTGGGGCTGGCACTGTGTGTTGTTGTGGCTGGCATTGTGTGTTGTTGGAGCTGGCACTGTGTGTTGTTGGGGATGGCAGTGTGTGTTTTTGGGGATGGCAGTGTGTGTTGTTGGGGATGACACTGTGTGTTGTGTGCAGGTGGAGAAGACAGCCCTGGAGAGAGACACTGCTTTCAGAGTGGTGAGTAGCGTGTGTCAATGACAGCAGTGTGTCAGTCACTGTCTTCCTCTCTCTTCTTTTCACTGTCGGATTATCTTTATGTGTGCCTTACTGCTGTGTTCATTGACATTTCTCACCTCATTCAAGCCAGTATTTTGTTTTTTTATGTTAATCGGCTCTCCATACTACTTGCTCCCTTTCCTCCAGTGGAAAAAACTGGGCCAGCGATCAGTGTAAACAGTATCCCAGTGTGACTGTTGCAGGCCAAGGAAAAACAGAGAGACTGCAAGAACACTGTCAGCCAGATCAGGGACAGCACTGTGGTCATGGGCAGAATGGAGAAAAAACTCCAGGTACTGCATTCATGTTCATTTTCCTCCCTGTGTTACTTGTGCTATTCCTCAGTCAACCATTTTGAAGAAGGGTTTAAGGATTGTTCTTTTTCATTTGTTTTTCGTATTCTTTTATGGTGGGGTTTGGGTTTTATACATTTGGTGTTATATTGTGTTTTTCATTATAATTATTTGTCATTTATGTGGAAATTTATCCTCAGGATTTAGGTAAGAATTAATACATACAGTTGGTTTTTTGTTGTTGTTTTTTTAAAGCACTTGCTCACCTAACATTCAGATTGAGGAAAGCAGACAGTCCTTATCAATATTATATGTGCACATAGAATGAAAAGGTAAAAGTTAAATACACATATATGTGAAGAAAGTGTGTCTGAGCGCTTGTCCGAAATCCTGTGAGCTTGACCCTGTCCCGTCTTCTTTGTTGGTTGAATGTATTGATGTTCTACTGCCACATATTACTCATGTCATCAATTCTTCCTTACTGTCTGGTTGTTTCCCTGAAAGCTTCAAATGGATCATAATTGTTTGAAAAATTATCGACCTGTCTCTAATCTGTCATTTTTATCAAAACTGCTAGAAAAGATCATATTGTCTCAGCTCTTAGCTCATCTGGAACAGAATGGTTTACTTAATTCCCACCAGTCAGCTTATAGACGTGGTCATAGTTGCGAAACAGCCCTTCTTAGAATAGTGAATGATTTGCTTTCGGGATTTGATGAGGATAAGATATCTGTTCTTGCTCTCTTAGATTTGTCAGCAGCTTTTGACACTATCGACCACTCTATCCTCTTGAACAGACTTAAAACTTCCTTTGGTATTCGTGACACTGCACTAGCATGGATCACGTCTTACCTGTCAGATCGTACACAGAAAGTGTGTGTAAATGGTAGATACTCTAGAGTATCTGCCTTGAAATATGGTGTCCCACAAGGGTCTGTCCTAGGTCCTGTTCTTTTCGTGCTGTATGCGGCTCCTGTGTCGGATGTGATCAGTCATCATGCGATGTCGCATGAGAGCTTTGCTGATGACACACAACTTTATCAGTCGGCTTCCATAGCTGAATTTGATGCACTGGTGACTCAAACACAGGAGTGCATTGCTGGCCTAAAGGACTGGATGACTCTCAACAAGCTGCAATTAAATGATGATAAGACTGAATTTATGATAACCTGTCCAAAGAAGTTTCGTCAACATCCTTCCTTTCCTGACTCTGTTCTGATCAATAGCACACCTGTTTCACTTTCTCCCTCTGTTCGCAGTCTTGGTGTAATCCTGGACCAGTCTCTTTCCTTCCAACAGCACATTTCGAATATCTGTAAAGTTGCCTATTTGGAACTGCGTAGAATCAGCTCTATCCGCCACTATCTCTCAACCGATGCAACCAAGACACTTGTATGCTCTCTGGTTCTCTCAAGATTGGATTACTGCAACTCTCTTTTGGCCGGCCTTCCCAAATATCTGTTAGACAGACTCCAACGAATCCAGAATAACGCTGCCAGACTCATTTGCAGAGCTTCTAAATTTGACCATGTCTCTCCTCTCCTTCAGTCTCACCACTGGTTGCCTGTTTCTGATCGAATAGACTATAAGCTATCCACTCTGACCTTTTCTGCAGTCAACGGATCTGGCCCCAAGTATCTTTCTGAACTCATCCATATCTATACCCCGTCTTGCCAGCTCCGTTCTTCCTCTGATACTCGACTTCTCAGGATACCTCACGTCAGAAGTAAGACCTATGGACACAGATCGTTTTCTTTTCAATCGCCAAAGACGTGGAACAAGCTCCCTGATAACCTCCATCATTCTGATTCCCTCGCATCTTTTAAATCTCGTCTCAAAACTCACCTTTTCCCTCAGCAATAAGTTCAATTGTGGCAGGTCCACTTCCTTTTCGTTAGGTGTGCTTGACTATGTGTGTATACATATGTATGTGTACATAACTACATGCATGTATATGAATGTGTATTGTGTGTGCGTGTGTTTATGTAAGTTTGTGCCTGCCTATGTGTGCGTATGTGTTAGGGTAGCTGTTAGATACACATGTATGTTAAAATGTATGTATGCAGTGTGTGTGTGTGCGTGTGTGTGTGTGTGTGTGTGTGTGTGTGTGTGTGTGTGTGGTCACATTTTGGTGTGTGTATGTAACATAGATATAATGTTTTATGTTAACAAAAGTGTTTTTGTAAAGCACCTAGAGCAGATTTCTGGATAGTGTGCTATATAAGTATCCATTATTATTATATATATGTCAATGACTATTGAGTCCTTGTTCATGTTAACAGAAACAAATTCTGACACTGTAAAACTGAACACATTTGGTGAATTTGTACATCTGAAGGCCAAAGTGATGTTTTGGTGTCAGTTTTCTTTCCTTGTGCAAGACTGGTTGTTTGTTTGTTTTTATTATGGAGTAATTGGGACTTTGTTTCTGTTACTTTATTCTCTTTCTTTATGTATATTTTTATAGAATTATTTTGTTTGCCCCAGCACTGCCATTATGCTGGTAACAGGCATGCTATATAATGAAGTCCCTTTCCTGCAGATGTACAAACTGAGGGCATCAGCCAAGCTTCAGACTGTCTCAGAAAAGTGAGTGAACCTGGCTTCTGTATACCTGCTTCCATATACAAGAAAAAACAGGAAGCTCACAAGTTTATTGTATTTTACATTCAGGGGCAGTTATGCGCTGTGAACTTTGAGCCTGTCTGGATAAATTCATTGTGTGTCCAAGGATGACAGAGTACCTGAACTTAGTGTGTATTGGTTTGATTACTTGTATGGACTTGGAATGTTACTGCTTAAACTGTATTGATGTAGATGTCTGTGTGGGCCAGCAGTCAGGTACAGTGATGGATGGTGTTGATTGTTGTGGGAGAGGATGCTGTTCATTGTTGTGGCAGTGGATGCTGTTCATTGTTGGGGTGTTGATCTTGTTGACCAACAACTTGATTGTGAGCCACTTGACTTAACTCACTCTGGACGAAAGGCCACATTGAGGCCCTACTGTTTACAACCGTTTCAGACAAAGGATCCTGATCGGGGCCGTTGGTAGTTTTGAATTTTTGGGGTGGCACTTAATTTCCATAATGATGTTATGAACTAAGAATATCTTAACTGACCTTTCCACTCTCCACTGCGACTGATAAATGCAGTGTGTGTTGCTGTGCTCGAGAGCAGGAAAGTTATTTTCGCGGTGACTGGTTCATGTGAACAGCTCGTGTCAACAATGGTGAATGACCCAGTTTCGTCTCAGTCACAAGGCGGACAACAGAATTAGATGAAGGGGCCCTAACGTGGCAATATAACATTCTGAATTTGATTTGCTTCAAACTCTTTGTGCTTTCCTGGATTCGTTTACAAGTTATCAGTGTGTGTAAATTTTGAACCAAAAATATGGATACTTTCATCATCTCACTGTATGATAGCATAAGAAGGGAGGAAGTTTTATATTTTGTCCCCAACTAACTTGTCATGTTTAGAAGTTTTCAGTTCATAAATTTAACATTTGTTTTTTGGCGATTCGATTTTTTACCCATACAAATGGGTTGTCTGTGGGGAAAGTCAGGGGAGATAACCGGCAGTACTATATGAGTTAAACTGAAAAAGAACCCATGGCAAAGAGAGTGTTATCCTCTGGCAAAATTCTGCAGAAGAAATCTACTCTGATTTGTACACAAATATATAAGCATGCACTCAAGGCCTGATTAAGCGTATTGGGTTATGCTGCTGTCAGGCATCTGCCTAGCAGATGTAGTGTAGCGTATATGGATTTTTCCTAATGCAGTGAGAAACTGAAATTGAACTGAAACTGACTTAAATAAAAAAATTATTCTGTTGATCTTGTTGATCAGCAGTTTAATTTAGAACTGTTTGATTTTGACATAGCTGCTTTTCTAGCTGATATTAATAACCTGTGATATGATTCTGGGCCATTGATTGAAGCATAAAACAAAATTAACAAACAGCATAATACTTTACTGCCATGAAATAGTTTGATAATGATGATTATATTTATAATGAAGCATTTCTGTTGTGCACATCACCAGAATTAATCAGGGCACCATATACTTTATATAACAAAATGGACAAATATTTGTGATACATTAAAAAAAGCAAACAATCATGCACAAACATTAAAATCTGGCAAATAAATCTGCCACACATGTACATCTCAAAAGCAAACACCCACACGCACACGCACACGCACACACACACACACACGTTTCCTTTGATAAGTTGAAGGAAAATATGCACATTTGTTTATCTTGTTTATCTCATACATTAAAAATATTTTTCAATGGTTTTGCAGATTGAAGGAACAAGATGACCTGTTCAATCATCAGCGCCAGGAGTATGAGCGTGAGATCGGCTATCTGCGCTGTCTGCTGAAGGAGAGGGAGGAGAGGATCAGCCAGATGAAGGGAGAGAGGAGGTGGGTGGGCTGAAGGGTTCATTGTCACACATCATAGGTACCACGTTTTATTCCTTTTCTCCCTTTCAGTGGAGCAGTAGTTTGGTCATTGCCATGCATCATAGGTACCACATCTACTTTCCTTTTCTCCCCTTCACTGGGGCAGTCATTGCCACACATCATTGGTACCACATCTACTTTCCTTTTCTGCCCTTCACTGGGACAGTAGTTTGGTCATTGTCATGCATCATAGTTACCACATCTACTTTCCTTTTCTCCCCTTCACTGGGGAAGTCATTGCCACACATCATTGGTACCACATCTACTTTCCTTTTCTCCCCTTCACTGGGGAAGTCATTGCCACACATCATAGGTACCACATCTACTTTCCTTTTCTCCTCATCACTGGGGAAGTCATTGCCACACATCATAGGTACCACATCTTTCCTTTTCTCCCCTTCACTGGGGAAGTCATTGCCACACGTCATAGGTACCACATCTATTTTCCTTTTCTGCCCTTCACTGGGGCAGTCATTGCCACACATCATAGGTACCATATCTACCATAAAGTTCGGTCTATAAGCCGCGACTGTTTACCCCAGCTTCAACCTCTGCGGCTTATACAATGGATGTGGCTTATTTGCCGATTTTAACGATCCCGGGAGTGTCATGTTCTCGTCTATTCTTAGCTGCCCTTCAACTCACCAAAATCATGATTTCTGTCCATGAATTTTTGGATGAGCTTCAGGATACTGTGCTAACTGTTCACGTTTTATAAATCAAATCCACACACATTAGAGCCTTCAGATCAGCATTCAGTTCTCACTCTGCTCAAGCATACACCCTCATCATGCCGAAAACGCGATGTTATGCCTATGATGCAGCCTTCAAATTGAAGGCAATCGACCTAGCAGATGACAGTACAAGCAACGAACCAGCAGCGACCCCCACCTAAGTTCATGAAGTGAAAGTGAGGCTGAAGTCAGTGACAAGATGGCGGAAGAAGCTGTGCCGGTTCTCTTCAACTCTTCAGTGAGCAGGATGATGTTGAATAAATGTGACTATCCCTAAATTACGGATCATTTTGTTTTGTTTTGTGGCACTAGCAGTATTTTCGCTTGCTTTTCTTTGTGTTGTTCCCGCTTGTGTTTATTTCATAACCTACAGTATCGACAGCTTTTATGTAGTATCAGTATGTGTTCCGGTACCGGAAATATGCGCAGCTTATAAACCGGTGCAGCTTATGTATGTATAAAGTTCAATTTTTTCCAGAATTTAGTAGGTGCGGCTTATATACCAGTGCGCTCAATAGACCAAACTTTACGGTACTTTCCTTTTCTCCCCTTCACTGGGGCAGTCATTGCCACACATCATTGGTACCACATCTACTTTCCTTTTCTGCCCTTCACTGGGACAGTAGTTTGGTCATTGTCATGCATCATAGTTACCACATCTACTTTCCTTTTCTCCCCTTCACTGGGGCAGTCATTGCCACACATCATTGGTACCACATCTACTTTCCTTTTCTCCCCTTCACTGGGGAAGTCATTGCCACACATAGGGGGTTAGGGGGTGCAGGGGAGGGGTAGTACCTCTAGAGGGGGGGCTTGTCACGCTCTTCCGGGAGTGGTTCGTCCTCTGTCAGTCCCCACCGGCACCCAGCTCTCACCTATGGGTCCTAGAAGCTGCTAGCATGCGGCAGCGCCCAATCCCCGGACAACGCTTTGACAGGTTGGCTAAACTAGGTGAGGGTAGCCGATGGGTCTCAACCCCTCGGTGAGTTAGGGCTTGTCTACCCAAGCATGTGAAGACTGGATCCGGCGGACGCTGCGGAAGAAACCTTCATGGTTCAACGGAGAGGAAAGCGGTTGCAGCAGAGCACTGTGGAGTGCTGAGGGCAGGATGAGGCACATAGGACATCCAGGTCATCCACTGCATCCGTTTCCATCTCCAGTTGTCTTGACCTCGTCTTGCCACTGGATACAGATGGTCTCGGACAAGAGAGTGAGGTCAACGGTGCGCAACTCCTCACTGTAAACAAAGCCATCGCACAAGTCATCAGTCATCCTTCATCCCATACCATCATTTTCCCCAAGCCCTGTGGCGACAGGCGAGTGAAGAAGCGACAAGTGTGGGTACACTGGCAGTCGTAGCCGTGGACCTGCACACAGGCGGCTCAGGCCATAGGGTCGTTTTTCACTGACCGGAGCAGCGGTGGAGATCGGCAGCCCCTTGAGCGACTGAGCAGCCTTCTTCAGGACAGCACTGCTCACCTCCATGGCATGAGGAAGGGGCTAGAAAAGGTGCCCTAAACATTGCCTGGTCCACACCACCCTAGTCAGCATACCGCAGCTGACGGGGACCCTACTCAAGCGGTCGACACACAAAGAAAGAAGAAAACAAGGAGCATCTCATTGACCATTGCCACATGGAACGTGCGTATGCTTCTGGACAGAGGCGACTCAGACAGACCACAGAGATGCACAGCCCTAAACATTGCCTGGTCCACACCACCCTAGTCAGCATACCGCAGCTGACGGGGACCCTACTCAAGCAGTCGACACACAAAGGAAAGAAAGAAGAAAACAAGAGAGGCAAGGCCTTCAAGACTCACTTGTGATACACTTTAAAAAAAAATCCAAGTTTTTTATGTATTGAGTATAATGCATTTACTGTTATATTTATATTTTTTATATTCTCTAAACTTGGCACTTTGATCTGATATTCGACCCAACAAAAGATCTGTCATTATTTTCATTTTTTGTTCAAACAGGAACTTCTTTTGCTAAGCATGGAAGTTTTGTTTATTGCAAACGTTTTGGTGCAAGGGAAATTACTCTGCTGGGGGACTTAGTTTGCTTTAAACTGATCTTTCTCATCTTAAACATTACATTTTGAAATTATACTCAATACATAAAAAGCTTGGATGTTTTTTAAAAAGTGCATCACAAGTGAGTCTTGAAGGCCTTGTCTCTCTTGTTTCAAAATGCAATGTTTAAGATGAGAAAGATCAGTTTAAAGCAAATTAAGTCCCCTAGCATTAATTAGAGTAATTTCCCTTTTTTACTATCTGCACCAAAACGTTTGCAAAATAAATAAAACTTCCATGCTTAGCAAAAGAAGTTCCTGTTTGAACAAAAAATGATAATAATGACTGCTCTTGTTGTTGGGTCAGAATATCAGATCAAAGTGCCAAGTTTAGAGAATACAAAAAATATAAATATAACAGTAAATGCAGTTTGCATATAATTAGGCTTCATTCTTTATGTTTTTTGTGCCCATCCCAGAGGCGCAATATTGTTTTAAACAAGATGACTGGAAAGAACTGAATTTTTCCTATTTTTATGCCTAATTTGGTGTCGACTGACAAAGTATTTGCAGAGAAAATGTCAATGTTAAAGTTTACCACGGACACACAGACACACACACACACACACACACACACACACACAGACAACCGAACACCGGGTTAAAACATAGACTCACTTTGTTTACACAAGTGAGTCAACAAGGAGCACCCCATTGACCATTGCCACATGGAACGTGCGTACGCCTCTGGACAGAGGCGACTCAGCCAGACCACAGAGACGCACAACACTCATTGCAAGTGAATTAGCCAGGTACAACATCGACATCGCTGCCTTAAATGAGACCAGACTGGCAGAAGAAGGCGAACTCTGTGAGCGAGGCGCAGGCTACACCTTCTTTTGGAGTGGTCGCAGACCTGAAGAGAAACGTGAGGCTGGAGTTGGCTTTGCAGTGAAGACAACCCTCGTTGGCAAGCTGGCTGGCCCCCCGAAAGGAGTGAACGATCGCCTGATGACGATGAAACTCCCTATATGCAACGGGAAGAAGTTTACCACCATTGTCAGCGCCTACATGCCCACCATGACCAACCCAGATGAGATCAAGGACAAGTTCTACGAGGACCTGAATGCTGTCATCACCACTGTTCCCAACGCAGACAAGCTCATCATTCTTGGTGACTTTAACGCGAGAGTTGGTTGTGACAGCACCTCCTGGGAAGGAGTGATTGGGAAGCATGGGGTTGGTAACTGTAACAGCAATGGCCAACTACTTCTCCAGACATGTGCTGAGCACAACCTTCTTATCACAAACACCATCTTCTGCCTCCCTACCCGTAACAGGATGTCCTGGATGCATCTCGCTCTGGGCATTGGCATCTCATCAACTTTGTCATCGTCAGGAAGAGGGACAGGCAAGACGTACGAGTCACGAGGGCCATGTGCGGCGCCGAGTGCTGGACAGACCACCGCCTTATTGTCTCCAAGCTCAACCTCCGCATCCAGCCCAAGAGACGGCCTCAGGGCATGAAAGCACTCAAACAACTGAATGTCAACGAGCTGGAGCTAGGCAACATCAAGCAGAGCTTTGCTGACACCCTGGAGGAACACCTTGAGTCCACCGTGCTGGACAACCAGAATGTGGAAGCAGCATGGGGCACACTGCATGAGACGGTGTACAACACTGCCATGGAGTGCCTGGGGCCTTCTGTCAGGAAGCACAAAGACTGGTTTGATGAGAACTGCACTGAGATCAAGTAGCTGCTAGAAGACAAACACCAAACCTACAGAGCCCACATTGAAGTTTCCAAGTCACAGTCAAAGAAAGACATACTGAAGAGCGCACGCAGCACCATCCAGCTGAAGCTGCGGCAGATGCAGGATTCCTGGTTGAGCAACAAAGCTGATGAGATCCAGGGCTTTGCAGACAGGAACGACATGAAGAACTTCTATAACAGCCTGAAAGAAGTCTACGGTCCAACCACCTCCGGATCTGCTCCACTCCTCAGTGCTGATGGTTCTACCCTGATCACTGACAAGGACGGGATCCTTGAGAGATGGGCTGAACACTTTGACAGCGTACTGAACCGCCCCTCCACCATCAATGATGAAGCCATTGACCAACTCCCCCAGGTGCCAGTCAGTGAGTCATTGGATGCCATTCCAACTTTGGAGGAGACCCAGAAAGCTATCCTTCTGCTATCCAATGGCAAAGCCCCTGGCTTAGACTCCATTCCAGCTGAGGTCTACAAAGAAGGTGGTATGGCGCTGACTGAGAAGCTTCATCAGCTGTTCCAGCTCATCTGGCAGCATGAGGCAGTTCCACAGGACCTCAAAGACGCTTCCATCATACACCTGTACAAGCGCAAAGGAAATCGTCAGGCCTGTGACAACCATCGTGGAATATCCCTGCTGTCCGTCTCAGGCAAGACTCTGGCCAGAGTGTTACTCAACTGTCTCATACCGCACCTTGAGCAAGGTCTCCTACCAGAGAGCCAGTGTGGCTTCCGGAAAGAACGCGGGACTGTCGACATTGTGTTTGCTGCCAGGCAGCTCCAGGAGAAGTGTCAGGAACAGAACACCAACCTTTACTCCACCTATGTCGATCTGACCAAGGCCTTCGATACTGTCAGCAGAGATGGCCTTTGGAGAATCATGGCGAAGTACGGATGTCCCAGAAAGTTCATCACCATCATACGGCAACTACACGATGGGATGCTGGCCCGAGTCCAAGACAACGGAGAGACTTCAGAACCATTCCCTGTCTCCAACGGAGTCAAGCAAGGGTGTGTTCTTGCCCCCACCCTGTTCAGTCTCATGTTTTCAGCCATGCTGACAGATGCCTTCAGAGACGCTGACGTAGGCATTGGCATCAGGTACCGCACAGATGGCTCACTCTTTAACCTCAGGAGGCTTCAAGCAAAAACCAAGGTGAGGACAGACACCGTCAACGACTTCCTGTTTGCTGATGACTGCGCTCTCAACGCTGCCTCCAAAGCTGACATGCAACACAGTGTCGACAAGTTCTCTGCTGCCTGTGACAACTTTGGCCTCACAATCAGCACAAAGAAGACTGAGGTGATGCACCAGCCACCTCCAGGAAAACCTTACGTTGAACCAAACATCTTCATCAATGGGCAACGACTGAACGCGGTGGACAAGTTCACATACCTGGGCAGTACACTCTCTCGCACAATTGTCATCGACGACGAGGTGAATGCCAGACTCGCCAAAGCCAGCGCTGCCTTCGGCAGACTCCGTAAGAACGTTTGGAACAGGAGAGGCATCACCCTGGAGACGAAGCTCAAAGTATACAAGGCCATATTTCTCACCACACTACTCTATGGATGTGAATCATGGACGGTCTACAAACGCCAAAAAGCTGAACCACTTCCACACCACCAGCCTCAGAAAACTTCTCGGCATAAAGTGGCAAGAGAAGATCCCTGACACAGAGGTGCTCACTCGTGCAAACTTGCCCAGCATCTACACCATCTTGATGCAGGCCCAGCTGCACTGGGCAGGCCATGTAGTTCACATGCCAGATCACCGGCTCCCCAAGATACTACTGTACGGTGAACTCCAACATGGCAAGCGCTCCCATGGAGGCCAAAAGAAGCGCTTCAAAGACACTCTGAAAGCTTCTCTGAAGGCCTTCAACATCAGCCACGACACATGGGAGCTGAATGCAATGGACAGACCAAAGTGGCGTTCAGCTGTCCACAAAGGCACCAAATCCTGTGAGGCCAACAGAATCGCTGCAGCAGAGCAACGCAGACAGGCCAGGAAAAGCAGTGCCAGCAAGTCCCCGACAGCCGCCACGATCCCCTGTCCACACTGCGTCAGAACCTTCCGGGCGCGGATTGGCCTGACCAGTCATCTGTGCACCCACAGAGCCCAACCCACCCACCCCCAGGATGACTAGATGGTCCTCGTTGATCCCGACGGACAAACCACACATTGCCACACATCATTGGTACCACATCTACTTTCCTTTTCTCCCCTTCACTGGGGAAGTCATTGCCACACATCATAGGTACCACATCTATTTTCCTTTTCTGCCCTTCACTGGGGAAGTCATTGCCACACATCATTGGTACCACATCTACTTTCCTTTTCTCCCCTTCACTGGGGAAGTCATTGCCACACATCATTGGTACCACATCTACTTTCCTTTTCTCCCCTTCACTGGGGAAGTCATTGCCATACATCATTGGTACCACATCCACTTTCCTTTTCTCCCCTTCACTGGGGCAGTAGTTAGTACTGGACAGGAATTAGACCCCTGCCAGAGTCTTCACCAAAGGCTCCCACTAAGTTAGTAAGTAGGTTAAATTCAATGTAATTTTAGGGGAAAAAATCATGTTAATACTATAAAAACAAATGACAATAACGCTTGATACTTATGAATAATGATCAATTATTATTAATATAAAACAAAAAATATGTATAGACCCTGATGAAGATAATATAAATCTTTATAACAATTTTTATATTCAGTCATCATGATAATTATTATGAATGAATATTTCAATTACCAATTCCCCCACACCCCAGGGCGCTAGGCACCATGACTTGATTTGCTACAGGGCACTAAGCACCATGATTTGCTGTGTGGGCACAGAGCACCATGATTTGCTGTAGGGCACTAAGCACCATGATTTGCTGTGTTGGCACAGAGCACCATGATTCGCTGTGTTGGCACAGAGCACCATGATATGTTGTGTTGGCACAGAGCACCATGATTTGCTGTAGGGCACTGATCACCATGATTTGCTGTAGGGCACTAAGCACCATGATTTGTTGTGTTGGCACAGAGCACCATGATATGTTGTGTTGGCACAGAGCACCATGATTCGCTGTAGGGCACTGATCACCATGATTTGCTGCAGGGCACTAAGTACCATGATTTGTTGTGTTGGCACAGAGCACCATGATTTGCTGTAGGGCACAGAGCACCATGATTTGCTGTAGGGCACAGAGCACCATGATTTGCTGCAGGGCACTAAGTACCATGATTTGCTGTAGGGCACAGAGCACCATGATTTGCTGTAGGGCACAGAGCACCATGATTTGCTGTAGGGCACAGAGCACCATGATTTGCTGAAGGGCACTAAGCAACCATGATTTGTTGTGTTGGCACAGAGCACTATGATTTGCTGTAGGGCACTGATCACCATAATTTGTTGTGTTGGCACAGAGCACCATGATTTGCTGTAGGGCACTAAGCACCATGATTTGTTGTGTTGGCACAGAGCACCATGATTTGCTGTAGGGCACTGATCACCATGATTTGCTGTAGGGCACTAAGCACCATGATTTGTTGTGTTGGCACAGAGCACCATGATTTGCTATAGGGCACTGATCACCATGATTTGCTGTAGGGCACTGATCACCATGATTTGCTGTAGGGCACTAAGCACCATGATTTGTTGTGTTGGCACTAAGCACCATAATTTGCTGTAGGGCACTAAGCACCATGATTTGTTGTGTGGGCACTAAGCACCATGATTTGCTGTAGGGCACAGAGCACCATGATTTGGTGTAGGGCACTAAGCAACCATGATTTGTTGTGTTGGCACAGAGCACCATGATTTGCTGTAGGGCACTGATCACCATGATTTGCTGTAGGGCACTGATCACCATGATTTGTTGTGTTGGCACAGAGCACCATGATTTGCTGTAGGGCACTAAGCACCATGATTTGCTGTAGGGCACAGAGCACTATGATTTGTTGTGTTGACACAGAGCACCATGATTTGCTGCAGGGCACTAAGCACCATGATTTGCTGTAGGGCACTAAGCAACCATGATTTGTTATGTTGGCTTAGAGCACCATGATTTGCTGTAGGGCACTAAGCACCATGATTTGCTGTGTTGGCACAGAGCACCATGATTTGTTATGTTGGCACAGAGCATCATGATTTGCTGTAGGGCACTAAGCACCATGATTTGCTGTAGGGCACAGAGCACCATGATTTGCTGTAGGGCACAGAGCACCGTGATTTGCTGCAGGGCACTAAGCACCATGATTTGCTGCAGGGCACTAAGCACCATGATTTGCTGTAGGGCACAGAGCACCATGATTTGCTGTAGGGCACAGAGCACCATGATTTGCTGTGGTGGCACAGAGCACCATGATTTGCTGTAGGGCACTAAGCACCATGATTTGCTGCAGGGCACTAAGCACCATAATTTGCTGTAGGGCATTAAGCATCATGACATGATTTGCTGTGCACTAAGCACCATGATTTGCTATAGGGCACTAAGCACCATGATTTGCTGTGTGGGCACTAAGCACCATGATTTGCTGTAGGGCATTAAGCATCATGACATGATTTGCTGTGCACTAAGCACCATGATTTGCTGTGTGGGCACTAAGCACCATGATTTGCTGTGCAGGGAGGCAGAGGAAAGCCTGGAGGTGGTGTGGCAGGCAGCACGGTCAGAGAACCAGCGACTGAAGGAGACGCTGACAGACTCTGTGCACAAACTGAGGCAGCACCCCCCACTGCACTGCACCCTGCAGGAAGATGAAGACCTGGACAAACTGCTGCACTTCTCTGCCTCACCCTAAACCTGTGTCTGTCACACCACCTGACTGTTTTGTTCAGTAACTGTATGGCCAGTGTTGGGTCTGCTGTTGTTCACACTGTACAGACAGCATTCAGTCTGTTGTTATTGTTCAGACATTGTTTAATCTGTTGTCACCATACAAACAATTTTTTAATCTGCTGTGTCTTTGCAGACAGTTTGCCGTGTCTCCAGGCAGACAGACATGAAAGGCATCTCAGTGAGATCTTCACAAGCATGTCTCCAAGATCTGTTCAAACTGTTTTGTCGCTTGGGCCCCACCTTTCTTTTGGAAAGGGTGCTGTTCAGATTTTGCTGTCATGACTTAAGATCAGCCCAAACTCTATTCCATTCATATTTTTCTTCTTAAAAAGAATGCCGTTCAGGTCTAGCAGTTATGTCTTCTATATCTGTCTAAACTGTTTCATTCCATGCTTTTCTCTGAATGTCAAGTCTAGCACAAAACTGTCTGCTGATGAAAAAGGGAATTGTATACATACATCAAGTATTTCTGTTCAGCGTTGAAGCTCAGGAAATGTCCATGGTGCCATATTTTTCAGTACAGCTGATTGACAAGAGATGTGACAAACAAAACAATCCATGTGGTATGTGAGGTTCTTCATCTTAAAGAAAATCTGTTAGAAAAGACAAGCGCAGCTGAACTTAAACTCCGGATCTGGCTTCAAAAAAGCAACCAGAAGGGAAAAAAAAGCAGCACAACATAAAACATGTCTAAACAATCACCTCAGATGAAGGAGGTTGTTTTTTTTACGTATTTTCTCCCACTGCACAAACTATTCATGACTCTTCATGCCATACTCGTAGTTTGCTGCTCAAGGATTTCATGACTTGCTGTCTGCTTTTGGTTTCACCCATTACTCTGAAACTGACACCATTATCTATGACTCTTCAGCATTCCAAAGAGGATTGTGTTTATATTTATCCCCAGTGAGGAACGAAACACTGTCTGTATGACTGGATTCATGGCTTTGCTCTGTTGATATGGAGCATTTGTAGAGGTGTATGTGTGTAAGTATGTATGGTTCCATCTTGAAACAGAACAAACTGTTTGAGATGGCATCTAAATGTGATGTTTCTGTGTAATCTGTACAGTCATATTGTTCATTTTTGATTTGCAAGATACACACAGAAGACTGGAAAGAGTTTGTTTTGTGAGATATATATTGAAGACTTTAAAGAGTACAAATGAATAGATTAGAATATTTTCTTTTTATAAATTTACTTTTTTTTAAATTAATTTACTTTACATGACATTTATTTGAAGACTATGCAAATCTGTATGTTGAAACAATTTACACTGAAATCTATGCCATTATTTGAGGTTTTACTGTATGAGTGAGTGGAAACTTTGTCATGAGATTTATTTGTGCATGTATAGGGAGGAGGGATATTTGTTTAGTGGGGTTTTTTGGTGTGTTTTTTTCAGTGCTGGTAAGTCATCACTCACATTTTCTTCGCAAAACACTTTTTAATGAAGTCAAGCAATTGAATGCTGCCTGAGTCTTTACCATGTAGTCATAATTCAGACATTTCACATTTCATTCTGTGATAAGTTTATATGTTTCATGCCATGAGGTTTCTGATGATTGGAATCATTTTCACACCCGTGTTTGATCTCGTGTGAATTATGCTAGGGTAACAAATTTGCCAGTGTAGCATGTTGATCAGTACACACATCAGTGAATCAGGTGAACTGTTTTAGTGGTAGGATGTATTTGAGGAATAGCAAAAAACAAACACAAAAAAGATGACAAATACTGGTATGAATGTCGGCTTAAAGCATGCACATGCTTATATGCTTTTGAGCATGTATGTTTGCGCTTTTCAGTTTAACCTCCATTCATGTAGTGTGGTTATTGGTTATAGTCCATGTGCATGTTGTGTGTCTGTGGCTGTATCACTGTCAGAAATGAGTGAAGTGCAGAGATGGGTGCTTACAAACTCGAGACAGCTATGAACTATGTCACTGTCTACGCACATGTTGGTTTGTTTTTTTTTTGGCGGGGGCGGGGGGGCAGGGGTTGGGGTTTTTTTGTGGTTTTTTTGGTGCTCCTTGTTCCCACTCACCCTCCACCAGATTTAAAATCACGTGAATCAAAACAGCAACACAACTGTGATAATATTTGTCTACCACTGTGGCTTTCCACCGTTTTGTCTCACATGTATTACATTTCTATGGTATGGTAATTGGTACATTTTGTTGTTGTTTTTCTTCACTTTGTGGGACCTGGTTTATGTGTGGTCACTTTGTGGGACATGGTTATGTGTGGTCACTTTGTGGTGACCTCATGTGTGGTCACTTTGTGGGACCTGGTTGTGTGTGGTCACTTTGTGGGACCTGGTTATGTATGGTCACTTTGTGGTGACCTCATGTGTGGTCACTTTGAGGGACCTGGTTGTGTGTGGTCACTTTGTGGTGACCTCATTATGTGTGGTCACTTTGATGTACCTGGTTATGTGTGGTGACTTTTGGGGACCTGCTTATGTGTAGTCACTTTGACGGACCTGGTTGTATGTGGTCACTTTGAGGAACCTGCTTATGAATGGTTATTTTGAAGTGAATGGTTGTGTGTGGTCACTTTGAGGGACCTGGTTATGTATGGTCATTTGAGATGACTTGTTGTGTGTGGTCACATTGAGGGATGTGGTTATGTGTTGTGTGTGGTCACTTTGGGGCACCTGGTTGTGTGTGGTCACTTTGGGGGATGGTTATGTGTTGTGCTTTGGGGGATGGTTATGTGTGGTCAGTTAAGGGGATGAGGTTATGTATTATGTGTGGTCACTTTGGGGATGTTTATTTGTTGTGTGTGGTCACTTAGGGGAATGTGGTTATATGTTGTGTGTGGTCACTTTGGGGTGTGCGAGTATGTCTTGTGTGTGATCACTTTGGGGGATGGTTATATGTGGTCACTTTGGGTGGTGTGGTTATGTGTTGTGTGTGGTCACTTTGGGGGATGGTTATGTGTTGTGTGTGGTCACTTTGGGGGATGGTTATGTGTGGTCACTTTGGGGGATGTGGTTATGTGTGGTGTGTGGTCACTTTTGGGGGATGGTTGTGTTCTGTGTGGTTACTTTGGGGGATGTGGGTATGTGTTCTGTGTGGTCACTTTGGGGGACCTAGTTGTGTGTGGTCACTTTGGGGGATGTGGTTATGTCTGGTCACTTTGTGGGACCTGTTTTTGAAAATGATTTGACGAAGAGTATTGATGTTTGTGTTTTAACCTTGTGGATTGCTTATAGTGGACCAAAAAGATGCTTATGAATCTGATGATTTGTTGTTGCTGAAGAGATCAGGAGATGGATTCACGTTCTTTCACTTCTATCAACTAATTTTGTAGGAGTAGTATCAAGGTAATGATGTGTCTGTCCATTGAAGATCTGATCTGGACATTGTATTGGACTTTTTGGTTAAAGGTTTTTGTCAAATTTTATTGTGTCGTGATATTCATATTCACAGCTGACAGTAGTGTGTGTGATATATTTATTTCTAAATGAAATATGAATATATATTTTTTCAAATATAATTTTGTATTCTTGGTTGTTTTTGCATGTATATTTCATTTTAAAGTCATGAGTTTCCTGATGTCTTAGTCATAAGCTTGAAAGCTAACTGTTCAAATGTATTTTGATCCACAAAATTTTATGAAATGTTGAATCATAAGTCTTACAAAATTTTGTGATGAAAAATGTACAGCCTATTTTTTCTTCATTTATGTTTACAGCTGTCCATTTTTGGTGATATATGGTGGGATATACAGGATGTTTGTTATTGGGAGTGAACAGTTCTTTACAATGGAAAACAGTGTATGTCATTTGTATATTGCTGTATTCTCTTTAGCAACTGAAATCTTAGTCTGAGCTTATACATACATCACTGTCAGCAGCTGTTCATTGAGACACAGAGTGTGCAAGCCTGTGTATCATTGCTATTGTAAAAAAACAACAACACACTTCTGACTTTTAACAGGTAACAGACATAAAACAGACTGTTGACATTTAACTTGTAAAAGACAGAAAACAGACTTCTGACTTTCAACAGGTAACAGACATAAAACAGACTGTTGACACTTAAATTGTAAAAGAAAACAGACTTGACTTTCAACAGGTAACAGACATAAAACAGCAGACTGTTGACATTTAACTTGTAAAAGACAGAAAACAGACTTCTGACTTTTAACATGTAATGGACATTAAACAGACTTCTGATATTTAACCTGTAAGAGACATAACATAAACTTTTGAAACTGACATGAAACAGATGAAAACTGACATGTGGCTCCTGACATGCATGAGTCTGTACAGTGTGCAGACAGTGAATGCTGCATTGTTACCTTTAAGTTTAAGGATGAACCTTCTGTGAATTTAAAGGTCTGGTGTCAGTCAGAATTCCATCCACTTGACTTGTGCACATACATGTGGATTTCAGTGGACATGCATTGAAGTGAACATGTTCTCAAAACATCTTGTTTAATGTTTTTTGCATCGACAGCTTAACACAAATTTTGGTGTCACGGTGAAATAGTCCGCAGTTTTGTTTCATGTATTCATGTGGGATTCATTGTGCATGATTAAAAATTGTATGAATATGTGAAAGTCTCAAAAATACTCCTGAATCTCTCTGATGTAAAGAAATGACTTGAGCAATAGAAAATTAGTTTTATACAAGAATGTGCATGTTTTTATTTTGTTTAATCCCTTTTATTTAGAATCCTTCTGGAATGAACTTTTCTTGTGCTTGCAGGGTAGTCTCAATGCTGGAAGTGTGGATGAATTAGAAAGTGAGCCATCTGTTTTCCTTTGGCTTTGTCCTCATTTTCCAAGGACTGATGAAGAAGAATTTTATATTGTGTTGATGTCAACATAATACAGTTAATTACCATCATATGCAGTGAATCTAAATATTTACTATCATAACCTGCACACACACACACACACATCAGTTCCGAACATGCACACTCACATACCCACAAATAAAGTAGATTCCATTCCTTTGTTTTGATTTTTAGATACTCAAAAATAACGAACTACAAAGTTTGCAAGTAATACAAGCAATGCACTATTTGGAAGGAAAGGGACTGGGTTTGAGGTGAAAGGATGGCACATCACAACATGCATTGTATCTCAACTAAAACAAAGTATCACATGGCACATCACAACATGCATTGTATCTCAACTAAAACAAAGTATCACATGGCACGTCACAACATGCATTGTATCTCAACTGAAACAAAGTATCACATGGCACATCACAACATGCATTGTATCACAACAGAAACAAAGTATCACATGGCACATCACAACATGCATTGTATTACAACAGAAACAAAGTATCACATGGCACATCACAACATGCATTGTATTACAACAGAAACAAAGTATCACAATACTAAATAGTCACAAAGCCTCAGAAGGTCAATAGATCAGTTCCTTTTCACATATTTGATGGAAATGATGCACAGAGTAACAATTGGAAATGATTTTGTGGAAAACACCTCCCACACAGCCCCCCACCCCACAGACAACAATACCCCACTCCACCCCCTATCTCCATCCCTTACCCACACATCCCCAAAAATTACAGAAAAGAAATGCACATTGGAAATAAAATACCAACCTCTGGAAGACGGCATTTGAATGTATTGTAATTTATAGGCTGCAATGAGTGAGAGACAAGCAGATAAGTGGAATTAGGTGAAAGGGAAGATGAAGTGAAAACAGGAGAGAGGGAAAACATGAACAATGCAAGATAGATGGGAGGAGAGGCTGAAATAGACATGGATGATGTTAGATAAATGAGCATGCACAGTGTCAAGGAAAAGAGATCAAATGTTGGTGAGACAAATGGAGAAGTAGGCACAGGATGTTGGACGCATAGTACCTCAGAGAAAGTCACAGCTGGTAGATACTGTCTGCAGTGAGGCAGTAGTGTGCATCCCACAGTGAAGGTCATGGCTGGTAGATACTGTCTGCAGTGAGGCAGTTGTGTGCAAACCAAAGTGAAGGTCATAGCTGGTAGATACTGTCTACAGTGTGGGAGTAGTGTGCATCCTATAGTGAAGATCATGGCTGGTAGATACTGTCTACAGTGAGGCAGTAGTGTGCATCCCATAGTGAAGGTCATGGCTGGTAGATACTGTCTGCAATGAGGCAGTAGTGTGCATCCTATAGTGAAGGTCATGGCTGGTAGATACTGTCTGCGGTGTGGGAGTAGTGTGCATCCCATAGTGAAGGTCATGGCTGGTAGATACTGTCTACAGTGTGGGAGTAGTGTGCATCCTATAGTGAAGGTCATGGCTGGTAGATACTGTCTACAGTGTGGGAGTAGTGTGCGTCCTATAGTGAAGGTCATGGCTGGTAGATACTGTCTGCAATGAGGCAGTAGTGTGCATCCCATAGAGAAGGTCATGGCTGGTAGATACTGTCTGCAGAGTGGGAGTAGTGTGCATCCTATAGTGAAGGTCATGGCTGGTAGATACTGTCTACAGTGTGGGAGTAGTGTGCGTCCTATCGTGAAGGTCATGGCTGGTAGATACTGTCTACAGTGTGGGAGTAGTGTGCATCCCATAGTGGAGGTCATGACTGGTAGATACTGTCTGCAGTGTGGGAGTAGTGTGCATCCCATAGTGGAGGTCATGACTGGTAGATACTGTCTGCAGTGTGGGAGTAGTGTGCATCCTATAGTGAAGGTCATGGTTGGCAGATACTGTCTGCAGTGTGGGAGTAGTGTGCGTCCCATAGTGGAGGTCATGGCTGGTAGATACTGTCTGCAGTGTGGGAGTAGTCTGCATCCTATAGTGAAGGTCATGGCTGGTAGATACTGTCTACAGTGTGGGAGTAGTGTGCGTCCTATCGTGAAGGTCATGGCTGGTAGATACTGTCTACAGTGTGGGAGTAGTGTGCATCCTATTGTGAAGATCATGGCTGGTAGATACTGTCTACAGTGTGGGAGTAGTGTGCATCCTATAGTGAAGGTCATGGTTGGCAGATACTGTCTGCAGTGTGGGAGTAGTGTGCATCCTATAGTGAAGGTCATGGTTGGCAGATACTGTCTGCAGTGTGGGAGTAGTGTGCATCCCATAGTGGAGGTCATGGCTGGCAGATACTGTCTGCAGTGTGGGAGTAGTGTGCATCCCATAGTGGAGGTCATGGCTGGTAGATACTGTCTGCAGTGTGGGAGTTGTGTGCATCCCATAGTGGAGGTCATGGCTGGCAGATACTGTCTGCAGTGTGGGAGTAGTGTGCATCCCATAGTGAAGGTCATGGCTGGTAGATACTGTCTGCAGTGTGGGAGTAGTGTGCATCCCATAGTGGAGGTCATGGCTGGTAGATACTGTCTGCAATGAGGCAGTAGTGTGCATCCTATAGTGAAGGTCATGGCTGGTAGATACTGTCTGCAGTGTGGGAGTAGTGTGCATCCCATAGTGGAGGTCATGGCTGGTAGATAGTGTCTGCAGTGTGGGAGTAGTGTGCATCCCATAGAGGACGTCATGGCTGGTAGATACTGTCTGCAGTGTGGGAGTAGTGTGCATCCCATAGTGGAGGTCATGGCTGGTAGATACTGTCTACAGTGTGGGAGTAGTGCGCATCCCATACAGGACGTCATGGCTGGTAGATACTGTCTGCAGTGTGGGAGTAGTGTGCATCCTATAGTGTAGGTCATGGCTGGCAGATACTGTCTGCAGTGTGGGGGTAGTGTGCATCCCATAGTGAAGGTCATGGCTGGTAGATACTGTCTGCAGTGAGGCAGTAGTGTGTATCCTATAGTGAAGGTCATGGCTGGTAGATACTGTCTGCAGTGAGGCAGTAGTGTGCATCCCACAGTGAAGTTCATGGCTGGTAGATACTGTCTGCAGTGAGGCAGTAGTGTGCATCCCACAGTGAAGTTCATGGCTGGTAGATACTGTCTGCAGTGAGGCAGTAGCGTGCATCCCACAGGGAAGGTCATAGCTGGTAGTTATTGTCTGCAGTGAGGCAGTAGAGTCCATAAGTGTATAGCTGTTACAGTACTGCACAGAAACATAGTGATGTCTAGGAAGTGGAGACTCCTTGGGAAGTCGATAGGCTCCATGTTATGTTTTCCCCTTTATTCCTTCACTGAGCTGTGTCCTCACAAAGATTCCGCCAATGCAAGATGACTGCACACATTAAAATTAGGCTTCTTCGATGGGTTTTCTCTATCACATTCTGGTAAAAACAAAATATTTGCTGCATGTCTTGTACTTGTTAAACATGCTGCTTTGGGGGCTTTCATGTGCATGTGTGGTGGAAGAGTACAGACTGCAAACAGAAGTGGAACAGCATTTCTGAGGTTTTTTTGGTAAGCTTTCATTCTCAAGACTCCATGCTACAGTTTAGAGGCACCTACAGGTTTGAGTACTTGCTCCTGGAAGTCCACATTTATGGCGTACTTAGCACCCAAAAGAAAGAACATGATGCCACAAACCCATTAGTTTTGGTTAAGTGCTTGAAATATTGTTATTTGAAATCACTAAAACACTGTGGAGATTCACTAGAGTGCAAACTATTGTTTAGCCATCCTTCACAGTGATAATTCACTGTCACTGGGAAGAGCCATTCAGAATTGTTCACTAACACACACACACACATGCAGGCATGCACACACGTACAGTAACATATGCATTTATATTCCATGAGCCTGATTTGAGAAATGATGGTGGACACACAACACACACAAAACAAAACCCACCACCACCACCTCAAACGCTCCTCCTCTCACTGCAGGACTTTCTGCTGCGACTGTCATGTCTGTCGTCACGGCCCCGGGCATGGCTGTCATCTTGAGAGTAGCCATGTGCGTTCCACTGGGCGCTAACATGGCTCTGATCCTTCCAGCGCTCTCCACGGGGCTGGGCATGTTGATGGTGATGGGACCAGCCACTGTGACCACCCCCCTGCTGTTCCCTCCAGCGTGACCACTGGGCGTGGGCGTGGGCGTGGTATTGCAGGGCCTGGTAGTGCAGGGGGTTGTGCACCATGCCTTGATAGGTCAGGCCGCCCTGCATCTGGTTGTGGTAGGTGGTGAGGGCGCTGTGGGCCTGGTAGGGGTAGGTGAGGGCGTTGTGCGCCTGGTACTGGTAGTTGAGGGCGTTGTGCACCTGGCTTTGGTAGGTCAGGGCGTTGTGGGCCTGCAGCTGGTAGTTGAGAGCTTGCTGCTGGGCCTGCTGGTATTGCCAGGTGCTGGTGGCAGTCCTGTCCTGTCGGTACCGGTTGTTGTGGTGGTGGTGGTGCGGTGTCCACCCAGTGTTGTTGCCGTGGCCGTCTCTCCACCTGTCCCCATTGCCCTGATGACCCTGGTAGTGGCGCTGGTGGTTGCCGGAGCCATAGCGGTTGTTGTTGTTGCCGCGATTGTGGCCATGGTGGTGGTTGTTGTGGTGCCAGTCGCGGTGAGGGGCCCCGTGCTCTCTCCACCTGTCCCAGCCATGGCCCTGCTCAGTACGCCCGTGACTGCCGGGCCCGGAGTGCCTTCCCCTGTCGCCCTGCCCGTGAGGGGGGTGGTGGGTGCGGGAGTGCCAGCCACTGCTGCTGGTGCCTCGATCTCTGCCACCCCCGACCCTACTGCCATCCCCGCCACGCTCTCTGCTCCTGTCATTGTTGTTTGGGTGGGGCTGGCTGTGGTAGCTCCTCTGGCTGTCCCGCTTCCAGTCTCTCTTCTTCTCATGGTCCGTCTCCTCCTCCTCCTCTTCCTCCTTGTGGGAGTGGCCTCCCTTCCTCTCTCCCTCTGCTGAGTGACTTCCCACAGCCTGTATGAGGAAAAAACATTGGTGGCGTTGTTACTGTCAGACTGTTGCTTCAGGGTGGCATTGGTATTGGTGTAGAGGTGTACATATGGACAGGCAGACACACATACACATACATCCACACACACACACACACACACACACACGCACAAACATCTCTACGAACATGACAAAAACAAGAGGCTTGGGAGGACGACTGGACACTCTGGCACCAAAAGACGAAAGAAAATCTAGAAAAGAAAGATCTAAAATATCATCCTTGAAGAGAACTGTTGAGAAAACATCTACCGAAGCAGACAAAACAAAAGAAAACGTCAACAACGAAAACAGAACAACAGTAAGTGATATTCACTATCTCTGTGTCGCTGTAGAAAGTTTATGCAGAAAGATCGCTGATCTTGAAAAAGCGGTCGATAACCAAAATGAGATCATGTGCACTTTACAAAAATTTCAATACAAAAAAGACACCGTTGACAGTTCCACGCAGACAGACAGTTCCACGCAAACAAATGGTGCTAATTCAAACGACAAGACCTATGCTGACATAGTGAAAACTATAAAACCTGCTCTTGTCACTCCAGTCAAGGCCCCTGAACGTACTGCAAGAGTGCTCCAAACATATCACGAAAGAAAACTTCAAAAAGATAACAAAAAAGAAAGAAAGAAAGCAACAAAATAATGACGTCACCTGTCATCATGACGTCAAATTGCAGTCTTCAAAAAAACAGAACTCCAAAAGTCTATGAAGAAAATGGGGAAATAAATCAAGAACTTCCCGAAGTTGTTTTTGACTCACTTGTGTAAACAAAGTGAGTCTATGTTTTAACCCAGTGTTCGGTTGTCTGTGTGTCCGTGGTAAACTTTAACATTGACATTTTCTCTGCAAATACTTTGTCAGTTGACACCAAATTAGGCATAAAAATAGGAAAAATTCAGTTCTTTCCAGTCATCTTGTTTAAAACAATATTGCACCTCTGGGATGGGCACACACAAAAAATGAAGCCTAATTATATGCAAACTGCATTTACTGTAATATTTGTATTTTTTTGTATTCTCTAAACTTGGTACTTTGATCTGATATTCTGACCCAACAACAAGAGCAGTCATTATTATCATTTTTTGTTCAAACAGGAACTTCTTTTGCTAAGCATGGAAGTTTTATTTATTTTGCAAACGTTTTGGTGCAGATAGTAAAAAAGGGAAATTACTCTATAATTAATGCTAGGGGACTTAATTCGCTTTAAACTGATCTTTCTCATCTTAAACATTACATTTTGAAATTATACACAATACATAAAAAGCTTGGTTTTTTTTTTTCAGTGTATCACAAGTGAGTCTTGAAGGCCTTGCCTCTCTTGTTTTACATGACCAGGTTATGAGCGGGGGTGAACGGAAAGAGGCTTGGCCGTTCTTACGGTTTTCATGTAATCCAACGCAAAACTCGTACAAATGACGACCTAGAACGGACACTAAAATCGACTGTATTGTCTTCAAAGACTGAGAAATCTGTGGACGCTGTTGTGATCCACTGTGGGCTAAACGATATAAAAACATCTGACCCAAGAGACAGTAGCAAATTATTTGTCCAATCTATTAAAAAATTCTCTACTGAACACCCAAAAACAAAGATTGTCATCAGCAAGATCGCACCACTCAGAAACCCCGAAATGGAAGTAAAAAGAATTCTGTTTAATGCGCTCACCACCACAGAACTGTTTAATTACAAGAACGTGTCCTTTGTTGACCACAGTTACCTGAACACCAGGTCACTCAAAGATGGAATACATCCGACTGTCAGAGGAGCAAGTGTACTTGCAGGGAACGTGGGCAGACAAGTCCACCAGCTTTTCTGGGAGAAGCCCAAGAGACCCGGCAGACGTCATCCACCTGTCAACCATCGTTCATGGAGATTCCCTGCCTGCACTGTATATCCCCCTTTCACCAAGAAGCGTGCGTGGTTGAACCCATATAATGTTTTGAATGACTGGGGTTAGATCTCTTCACACTGGAGTTAGATCTCCTCAGAAATATGACAATTGCTTGTAGATTTGTCCACGATTTCAGCAAATTCAAGATCTGACTGTTTCTAATTGTGGATATTCCATTCTGATATCTTGAATACTATTTTCTCAAGTGTAATTTCAGACGTGTAAATTCCAACCCCTTTTAGGCATCAAAATTTAAGGTTTTGTAATTCCCCCCACACCCCCTTAAACATTAATTTTAGTACCAAACTTTCAAATCTTTTTTTTCTTTCTTCTTTTTTCTTTCTTGTTTCTCTCTTGCTAATCGTTCATCTGATAGAAAAGTAATAATTTGTACACTACGGTCTTTGATATAATCATATTGTATAAATAAAAACTATATTCCTGCTTGATAGAATAGATTGTTAATTGTGAAAAAGCAAAAGCGACTACAAATTAGGCTACTCCAGTGGAACTGCAGATCTATTCTATCTAATCTGGCCTATCTAAAACATTTTCTAGCATCAAATAAGTGTGACGTTTTAATTTTACAGTCACTTAATATCAGTGCATGTAAGCTTCCCAAACTTCCCAATTATTATTTTCCACCAGTATATGAAACTCGGAACGAGGGCAAAAAGATAAGTACTGCTATTTATATACTTAGAGAATTACAGTATAATCTTTGTGAGTCACCTATCTCAAAATGTATTGCAAGCTTTGAAATACACTCTTCTGTTTATCTTCCGAAAGGCCCAAACGACCGAAATACTGAGTGGCTTAGAACAGTACAAGAACAACAGCCTGGCAAATGGGTAATAGCGGGAGATTTAAATGTCCACTCTCCATTCTGGGAAAAGAACTGTAGAAATCGCTTAATCGAAAATATTGTTGACAGCCCCTTTTATCTTTTGAATGATGGTAGTGTTACTAGAATTCCTGATGTTTCTAAACACAGACCAACAGCAATTGACCCAACACTTATATCCCCAGAGCTAGCTCCATCATGTACCTGGGAAACACATACAGACACTTTGGGAAGCGACCATGTGCCTATCATCATTACAATAGCTGATGATGATTATAGGCCTGATAATGATAACGTTGACATTGTACCAAAATATAACTATAAGAATGCAAATTGGGATTTATTTCAAAACATTCTTTCCTCTCACGATTTTGAAAAAATTGACAATCAAAGCATAGATGTAATGTATTCAAATTTTACAGAAGTTGTTCTATCAGCAGCTGATATGTTGATTCCAAAGTAAAGGGTGTGAAGTCGGGTGACCGTTCAGGCAATGCCTGGTGGAATGATGCATGTGAAAAGGCTGTTAATTACAAGAAAGAAACATTTAAGAACTACCTCGCGGACAGTGAGCCCAAAAAGCACAATGAAATGAAGAAAGCAAACACTCAGAGTAATATGACAGTAGCCCAAGCTAAAAAAGATTATTGGTCAATGTTTTGTTCACAAGAAATTTCAGATCATAAAGACTTACATAAAGTTTGGACAAAAATGAAAGAAATGAAAAATGGAATCAAGTCATAAAGTTGCCCAATATCAAACGACTCACAAAACAAATTTCTATCAGATAAGGAAAAGGCAGAAATCTTTGTTGAAATGTTTGTGCAAAATAGTAAAAACGAAGGTTTATCACAGGAGTGTAAGACACACAGAGACACAGAAGAAAACAGTCCTTTATACAGTGATCCGACTCCGCAAAATGACTTGTGGTTTAATTCTCCTATTACATATGAAGAGCTACAAACCGCAAAATGCTTCCCTTAGCGATAAAAAAAAGAGTTCCGTTGGCATCGATGCAATATCAAATGAGATGATAAAAAACATTCCAGAAAAATGTATCATTTTCCTTCACAAAATATATCAGAAATGCTGGATATCTGGAAGTGTACCACAGATATGGAAAGGATCGATAGTGGTACCAGTTCTAAAAGCAGGAAAACCTAAACGTAATAAAAATAGCTATAGGCCTACTGCTTTGACCTCGCATGTCAGTAAAACTAATGGAAAAAATAGTCCTGCTGAGAATAATAACTTACTGGGAAAAATCCAATATCATTCCAGTGAACCAGGCAGGCTTTAGAAAAGGAAGATCAACAGTTGAACACCCAGTAAAAATTACAACTTAAATAAAACGTCAGTTTGCCGCAGAAAAGTGTCTTGGCAACGGTTTTTTTTATGTTAAAAAAAAGTCAACCCCACAAAGAGCACAGAATTACATACGGCGTTTGTATCAATCTGATCTTGACAACCTTGGTAACTATATGTTTCAAAATGGTCTAGCCTTGTCGACAGAAAAAACATGTATGATGTTGTTTAATTCAGGTGGTAGCCCATCTACCATGCCAATTTTTTAAATTACTTGGTGACGTCATTGATTATAAACAGGTGGTGAAGTTTTTAGGTGTTTATCTTACTTCAAAACTGACATGGCACATTCTCTTTGATTACATCTTAACAAAGGCAAGGAAAAGTATCAATCTAATGAAAATTCTAAGCCGCTTACCTTGAGGAATGGATACAAAAACATTGATCCATCTTTCCATGGCTCTTGTAATATCTAAGTTAACAAGAAATACTTTTCAGTGCACCTAAATATCTGTTACAAAAGATTCAAAGTGTAGACTGTAAGGCTATCAAAACTGCCCTCGGAGTGCCCTTTCATGCATCCAACCAGTAAACATACAAAACAGCTGGAATTCTTCCTTTAAATGAACATCGTGAGTTAGCAACAGCAAAATTCGCTGTAAGATACACTTCTATGACAGAAAATTTCATTGCTGATGAACTGACAGTAAGATCTGACATTGATTTTCCAAAAAGAGCTAAAGCTATTTCATCACAAGAAACAGCTGGAACTTACGTTTCAAATCTGTTAAAAGAATCTGGTGTTAACATGAACGAGTTAGCTATAAAACCATCTTATACTCCTATTCCTTTTTGGGAAATGTTGAAAGCAGATTTTGATATCAACTATTCTGAAACAAAAAAGGAAGAAAACATCAATATCATGACGAGTACTGCCAGAATACACATAGCAGAAAAATACCAGAATCATCTCCATATATTTACAGATGGATCCGTTCTTGATGACAAAAATGCTGGCGCGGCTTTTACTATTCCCGCTTTTAAAGTTGAAAAACCTTACTTTATTGGAAAGAATCTTTCCATTTTTACGGCTGAACTTGTTGCTATTATACAAGCATTGAGCTACTTGGCGAGCCATCAAATTATTTTCTTGAAAATAGCATTCTTTGTTGGTTCCAAATCAGTACTTTATGCTCTAGAATCATTTAGCTTTGAAACAAGATCTGACTTAGTTATTGAGGCAAATCATTTGGTAACATTGTTTGAGGATTAAAGGTACTGATGTCAGTTTCTGTTGGGTGCCTTCTCATGTGAGCATTTATGGCAATGAAACTGCTGATAAAGCAGCTAAAAGAGGAGCGCAAGATTCAGAAAAAATCGACAAAAATACTTGTCCGACTTTCCGTGAAAGAAGCATACACTATGTTAGAAAGCATGGGGTTGATTTAACAAACGATGGAAGACAGAGTTTTCAAAGCAGAAAGGGACATTATTCCCCGAACATATTATTAAAGAAAAAATACTGAATTCTTCAGCTTGCTATACAAGATTAATAACCTCTACTTTCTTCCGTATAAAACTTGACGTGCTGAAGACAAAATATAGTAAAAATGTTATGTGCATTTGTGGTAAGCAGTTCGGCTTGCATCACAGATTGTTTCAATGTCAGCAGTTACGTATCTTCTTGCCCAAGTATTTCACAGAGAGTAACTTTTCTGCAGATAATTTGGGGAAGTTATTTCTAACGAGGTTCTTTTAGTAGAACTTTCAAAGGCATTAGTTCATAGCCCTATTTCTACATTCCTTTAATGTACTTCATAATCATATTAATGGTTTTAGTTATTATCATCATTATTGAATTGTTACTGTTAAAGCTAATTTCATTTTAGTTATGCATTTCATAGTAGTTTTCTACCTTTTCTGTTTATTCTGACTTCTCTTTCCCCTCTCCCTACCCCTCCCCACCCCATTTTTTTTTCTTTCTTTTCTTTTTTTTTAATCGTCTAACATCACTAATTGTGAAAAGACACTAAACTAAAGAACGAACATGCACAAACGCATGCATGTATCAGTGCACACACAGGAAAGCATCAGTGAGTTGTAGTCTCTTTTCATGACCTTCATGGCCTGTCTTTCACCCTCACAGCAACAATATATCACTGACAAGTTTCTTCTGACAGAACAACAAGCCTTGTGTGCACCCCACACCAACCTGAGAATGAGATTCCGCCATCTTGGTCATCTGCTCTGCTGCCTCCTCTGCTTCTCTCTTCCTCCTTTCCACTTCTTTCTTCCTCTTCTCCGCCTCCCTCTCTTTCCTCTCTGCCTCTCTCTTTCTCTTCTCCGCCTCTCTCTCTGCCTGTCTGACTCGCTCTCGCTCCTCAGCCTGAAAGCAGCAGGGGTGAGGTCAGCAGGTGTGATGATGACACATCAACGCTGACATGGAGACAGAGGGTCAAGAGAGATAGAGGGAAGAGGTGACAGTAAGGGGTGTGGGAGTGGGTGTGTAAAAGAATGAGAGAGAGGGAGGGAGCTATAAGCATGTCTAACAAACACAAGGCATGAATAAGGTATGTATAAGTATGAAAAATACTAAAGATACTTGGCGGGGAAGGGGAAGAGAGAATGAGAGAGAGGTTGGTAGGGAGGGGGTGGGTGGGCGCGGGGGGGTATGAAGCATTTGACAATACACAAATCATACATAAGGAATGTAGGAGAATGAAAAAGAAACTAAAGATTCAAACCTGCAGGAAACAGTATTCTTTGACACGGGGTAAAAACACTTAAGAACAGCCGCACACACCTCTCCAATTTCACCACTCTCTCCCTCTCTCATACAAACACATACACACAGTCGGGCACATGCGTAAAGACAGCGTAGGCAGTGAGGGAGAAATGTGTGAAGGAAGAGAGGGAGAAACGTGAAGAAAGTTTGAGAGAAGTGTGTGTAGGAACTGAGGGAGAAATGTGTGTAAGAAATGAAAGAGAAATGTGTGTAGGAAGTGAGGGAGAAATGTGTGTAGAAAGTGAGAGAGAAATGTACAGGAAGTAAGGCAGAAATGTGTAGGAAGTGAGGGAGAATTGTGTGCAGAAAGTGAGGGGGAAATGTGTGCAGGAAATGAGGGAGAAATGTGTGCAGAAGTGAGGGAGAATATGTGTGCAGGAAGTGAGGGAGAAATGTGTGCAGGAAGTGAGGTAGAATATGTGTGCAGGAAGTGAGGGAGAATATGTGTGCAGGAAGTGAGGGAGAAATGTGTGCAGGAAGAGTGGGAGAATATGTGTGCAGGAAGTGAGGGAGAAATGTGTGTAGGAAGAGAGGGAGAATATGTGTGCAGGAAATGAGGGAGAAATGTGTGTAGGAAGTGAGGGAGAAATGAGTGGAGGAAGTGAGGGAAAATATGTGTGCAGGAAAAGAGAAAGAATATGTGTGCAGGAAGTGAGGGAGAAATATGTAGGAAGTGAGGGAGAATATGTGTTACAGGAAGTGAGGGAGAAATGTGTGGAGAAGGTGATGGAGAAATGTGTAGGAAGTGTGGGAGAAATGTGTGCAGGAAGTGAGGAAGAAATGTGTAGGAAGTGAGGGAGAAATGTATGAAGGAAGTGTGGGAGAAATGTGTGCAGGAAGTGAGGGAGAAATGAGTAGGAAGTGAGGGAGAATGTGTGCAGGAAGTAAGGGAAAAGGAAGTGAGGGAGAAATGTGTGCAGAAAGTGAGGGAGAAATGAGTAGGAAGTGAGGGAGAATATGTGCAGGAAGTAAGGGAGAAGGAAGTGAGGGAGAAATGTGTGCAGGATGTGAGGGAGAAATGTGTAGGAAGTGAGGGAGAAATGTGTGTAGGAAGTGAGGGAGAAATGTGCAGGAAGTGAGGGAGAAATGTGTGAAGGAGGGAGAAATGTGTAGGAAGTAAGGGAGAAATGTGTGCAGGAAGTGAGGGAGAAATGTGTGAAGGAAGTGAGGGAGAAATGTGTGCAGGAAGTGAGGAAGAAATGAAGTGAGGGAGAAATGTGTGCAGGAAGTGAGGGAGAAATGTGCAGGAAGTGAGGGAGAAATGTGTGCAGGAAGTGAGGGAGAAATGTGCAGGAAGTGAGGGAGAAATGTGTGAAGGAGGGAGAAATGTGTGAAGGAAGTGAGGGAGAAATGTGTGAAGGAGGGAGAAATGTGTGAAGGAAGTGAGGGAGAAATGTGTGAAGGAGGGAGAAATGTGTGAAGGAAGTGAGGGAGAAATGTGTGCAGGAAGTGAGGGAGAAATGTGTGAAGGAAGTGAGGGAGAAATGTGTTAAGGAAGTGAGGGAGAAATGTGTGAAGGAAGTGAGGGAGAAATGTGTGCAGGAAGTGAGGGAGAAATGTGTGAAGGAGGGAGAAATGTGTGAAGGAAGTGAGGGAGAAATGTGTGAAGGAGGGAGAAATGTGTGAAGGAAGTGAGGGAGAAATGTGTGAAGGAGGGAGAAATGTGTGAAGGAAGTGAGGGAGAAATGTGTGCAGGAAGTGAGGGAGAAATGTGTGAAGGAGGGAGAAATGTGTGAAGGAAGTGAGGAAGAAATGAGTGAAAGAAGTAAGGAATTGTGGGAGAAATGTGTAGGAAGTGAGGGAGAAATGAGTGAAGGAAGTGAGGGAGCGCTGTACCTGCTGTTCTGGGAGGGGCAGCCAGAAGATGCACGGGGTGGCCTTGGTCTTACGGTACAGTTCATCAAACAGGTTGGACGATGTTTCTTTGCCTTTCCTGGCCTTGGTTGGGGCTGTACACAAACCCTCTCAGGTCAGACGTGAAACAGGAAATGAGCAAAGTATGTGGCTAACATGACAGAAAACACGTTTTGCTGCTCCTTTCTGGCACTCCGGAGAAATGTTTATTGTGGATTGTTCATACCAGAAAACATAAAGCAAATAACTGTATGCTTACTCACCAACTGTTAATGAGGTGCACATCTTTTGACAATAAAAACATAAGTTGTTCGTCTTTTCTTGTACTGTAGAGGAAACGACTGGTTTGTTTTTTTGGTGTGTTTTTTTTATAAACTTCTATTTGGTTTCTATTTCATGTCAGAAAATAGAAAAGAAATACAGGTACACTCCTCGTGAATGAAAAACAAGGACATGCCCATTTAACGCTGTTTACTTGTTTAACTGCTCGGCATTTACACCTAAGTATATTGTGGTCTGGTTGTGATACTGCTGATGACTATGTTGTTTTATGTCACGTTCTTGTGTCAAGTAAGTATTGTCAGTCTTACAAGGAGCTAAGAGCTAGGAACAAAGAAAGACTGCAGAGAGAGAGGGAGGAAAGAGGGGTGGGTGGTACAGGGACAAGCAAACAAACAGATGTACACTGTGAAAGTATCTGCAACAAAGTCTCTCTTCTGGAGCTCTCATACAACTTCATTAAATCTGTAACCAGCATCAACTACCCCCTCCCCCTCTCCGTTCCACCCACTGCCATTTTACCTACCCTCCTCCTCCCATCCTGCACACCCTCCTCACCTCCCCCACCCCTCCCTTTTCTCACTCTCTGGAAGGAATTCTGTCTTGCGTCCTGTCACACTACTAAAAATGAAAGCATTCATGTTCACATTTCAATAATACCATCATTTAAACAAGAGAGGCAAGGCCTTCAAGACTCACTTGTGATACACTTTAAAAAAAAATCTAATCGTTAAAATGTGTTCTGTATTTGTTATTATAACTCTTCGGGTTAAAAAAAAAAAAAAAAAAAAGGAAAAAAAAGAAGTCCTAACCAGATTTGAACCCCGCGTGTTCGGGTGAGAAGAAACTGTCTTACCCATTACACTATCGTGGCTCCTTAACTGCACGTTCTAAAATTTAATATTTGAACATACTTTTTTAAAGGGCGATAAATCAATTGCGGTATTAGCAGTGAGAACGCTGTTTAAATCATATTTTTCTGGTGTATCTTGGGCATTCAAAAAATCTTTAGGGCAATAAAAAATTCTTTTTAAGTCCGCGGTAAAGGAGACGTGGCTATCACCTGCAACATTTAGCCGTTTTCTCTAGATCTAGATAGATGTACAAGTTTAGTTACACCCACCGGGAATGTAGTATGACACGGTTGATTCAGTTTCTCTTTTATGTTCATTCTAGTTTTATAGTTTTAAAGTTGATATGAAAATTTAGTATTTTGTTAAACAAATAACATGTAGAGCCAAGTACAAATACTTCTAAACGTCGTATGAAGTGAAAAGGACTTCATTTTGAGAAAAGTCAAGACTGGAAATTTTTTTGTTTCATCGTGATCAATTCAAGGGTGTTAACTCGCATGGTTTACAAGTTTTAACTGTGAATTCCAACTGATTCTGTGGATATTTTTATGGCAGTTTGGGGCATAATCCAGTAGGTGATGAGGCGTTCACAAATCTTTCTCTGAATAAATATTTAACGGTCTCCTTCTCCAACTTTCCATCACATGTTATCATGTATTGTCCACTGAATATAGGATTGAACGGGCAGGTCAACAACTTGAAACAAAATGGCGTCGTTTGCGTTCGCGAAGAATATGAGCACGCGCTTTGAATGTGTATAAATATGTGTACGCAATTGATTTTTGTCCATGACCTTCAGGGCTCAGCCAATAGATCTGTAAAGTCCACTGGTATTGATTTTAGTATTTTCCGAAAAAGACCACTTGGGCGAATGAACATAGTGAAAGCCCATACACTGAGAGTAAAACACACAAGCTTTTTATGTATTGAGTATAATTTCAAAATGTAATGCTTAAGATGAGAAAGATCAGTTTAAAGCAAATTAAGTCCCCTGGCATTAATTACAGAGTAATTTCCCTTTTTTACTATCTGCACCAAAACGTTTGCAAAATAAATAAAACTTCCATGCTTAGCAAAAGAAGTTCCTGTTTGAACAAAAAATGATAATAATGACTGCTCTTGTTGTTGTGTCAAATACCAGATCAAAGTGCCAAGTTTAGAGAATACAAAAAATATAAATATAACAGTAAATGCAGTTTGCGTATAATTTGGCGTCTTTTTTAATTTTTTTGTGCCCATCCCAGAGGTGCAATATTGTTTTAAACAAGATGACTGGAAAACTGAATTTTTCCTATTTTTATACCTAATTTGGTGTCAACTGACAAAGTATTTGCAGAGAAAATGTCAATATTAAAGTTTACCACGGACACACAGACACACGGACACACACACACAGACAACCGAACACCGGGTTAAAACATACTCACTTTGTTTATACAAGTGAGTCAAAAATAAAGGCAAAGGAAGGGGGGTCGTATTTTCAATCTAGAGCAAGCAAGAAACCCTCCCCCATGACTCACTGGAGGTGGGGGAGGAATCGCTGTTGGCATCATCAGTGGTGTTGGTGTCCCAGTCTGGGGTCTGAGTCTGGCCGGCAGGGGTGGGGACAGGGATGGTGTCCTTCACTCCTGGGGATCTGGCTGTCTGGGGATCGGGGTTTGGGTCTGGGCGCACCGGGGGAAGGCCATCTTCTTCTTCAGCGCAACATTGGTCCATCTGGATGTGTACATACAGAGATTTCTACGTACATGTCTACGCATATTCATGGATATTTGCGTTATTCATGCATATACACATACATGCACACATGTGCGCACGCACACGCACACACACACATATGTATATATATGTACAGACACACACTCATTATGAGGCACATCACCATCAAAATCATCAACACCTCCACCATCACCACCATGTCTAGTATCGACATTATTATCTCATGCCTCCTATTAACAATGAATGAAGTCCACCTGAATATGACGATAATAATGTCTTTTCCTGCCTGTGACCGAAGCATAAATAGAGAAGGTTGTTACAGCAACGACGAGTGAAGGAAGCGTGTATGAAGAGGTTACTTCAAAGCAGTAAGGAGGCACCAAGGCAGAACCAGGCACTGGACTTCCGATACAATCTTCACCAGTGATCAGGGTTCCAGGCCCTGTTCCGGTATTGTATTGAGTCCTTGGGAAAGGCACATTCCTTGATTTTCCTCACTCCACCCAGGTATGAAACCTGACTTCGTTTGGGGAAGGTTAAAATGGCTGAGGAAGAGGACTGACCCCGCCTTACTATGCCGAGTCCTGAGACACAGTGGACATAAATTCACTGTCCTGGGACCTGTAACCTTGACCTTTAACCTTGTTTCAGTACTGACAGTACTGACGACAACAAGAAGACTGATGCCAACAGTGATGCAGACAGCACACCTCGTGTCCGTCAGCGAAGTCCATATGCTGTGTTTTAGGACAAGAAGAAGAAGACTGATGCCAACAGAGATGCAGACAACACACCTGTTGTCGGTCAGCGTAGTCGACGTGCAGTGTTTTAGGACTGGACAGTGGCCAGCGGGCTCCGTGCAGCGCTGCTCTCGTCCTCATGGCCTCTGCTTTGCTGGAGTACTGCACAGCCACACAGCCAGGTCATGGGATCAGGTCAGAAATAACAAATAGATGAATAACCCTCATCTTTGTGTGTGTGTGTGCGTGTGTGTGTGTGTGTGTAAAACGATACAACTGTTACCTTATCCATCATCTATGTACAAGAGCAGCCCAAATTTGAAACAGGTAAAACAAGTTCAATATAAAAAAAACAAACAGAAAGGTAAACAAAACATACATGAAAAGGAGTGACTATGCTGTTTCAACGTACGTCTTCCAAAGGACAGCAGCTTATTTAAATATAATGATGGACATCAACAACGACAACAAAACAACTCCCACAACTCCCCCCCCCCCCCTCCCCCCTAAAAAACAAACAAACAAACAAAAAACAAACATCCGTGGAAGGTTATTCTGTAAAGAACCAGGCACAAGGCTGGGTAGCATGAGCCATCTTAGTCTGCTCAGTGTTAGCCTGAGTCCAAGCTAATTGCACTTCCTTATTGAGAACTTGTTCACACAGCAAACTGAACGCTGCAGTCGGATGGCTCAAGCAGCCCAGTCCAGGGGAGGGAACTCACGGTGACGAAGCAGTGAGACTTGACACTGTTGATCCAGAAGCGGGACAGCAGCACGTGGCCCGTCCTCCTCAGGACGTGCACCAGGTGACAGACAGTAAAGGGCCGCACCAGGTTGCTGACGTGCACGATACGGCTAACGGGGTGATGTGCGGGGCTCGGCTCTCGTGTCGCTGCCTCCGGCTCCTCCACTGGAACGTGAAGCACATTGTCAATCCTCCTCACTATAACGTGAAACACACTGTAACGTGAAGCACAGTGTCAATCTCCTGTTACGTGAAGCGCAATGTAACGTGAAGCAGTGTCAATCCTCACTGTAACGTGAATCACGGTGTAACGTGAAGCACAGTGTCAGTCCTCCTCACTGTAACGTGAAGCACAGTGTGACATAAAGCGCAATATCAGTCCTCCAAACTGTAATGTGAAGCACAATGTCTGTCCTCTCCCGTGTGAGGTGCTCCGGGGTTTTTTTGTTTTGTTTTCTTTTTTGCTGTTGTTTTCTTTTTTTGGGAGGGGAGGGGTGGGGGGATTCCTATTTATATCATTTCAGTTACTGTTATATCAGCTCAGTGTGATCCAGTTTTTCCTGTATCAACTGGGATGTGAATTGTCGTGTGTGTGTGTGTGTGTGTGTGTGTGTGTGAATTGTGTAGGGAACCCTAGAGTATAAGTTGTAATGTGTACATATGGATTTATGTTTGTCTTACAACGGTTGAAAATTGATACGAAAGTTACAAAATGAAATATGAACACGCATGTTAAAAAAATGATAACAAAAATAAAAACACATGTTCATCCTGCAAAATACGTTGTGACCAGTAATGAACATACACTGATAACCGAATTCCAGGTTTTGCGAATAAGATCAGTTGTTTTTTCAAGCAACACAGACAAAAAAAAAAGAAAAAAAGAAGAAGAAAAAAGAGCTTGGTCTGATGCAACGACTGGGTCAGTTCGAGAAGGGTGGAAGGTAAAATGAAAGTAAAATTGCCAACACATTCACTGTAGTACCTTCAATGCTGGCGTTGGTCTCTGAGGTGTCGTTGTACCATTCGATGGTTTTCCGTTTCTTCTGCAAGCGGTCCGTTTTGCTGCCGCGTACAGCCCTCTTCTTCGTCGCTGTGGGGCTTTGGCCCCGCTGCTTTCCCTGGGCAGTCAGCAGATGAGCACGTGCGTACTGTGTAATGCAGTATGTATCATGCTTGCACGTGCAGAAATATTTTTGTGGTGTAGTATGTATGTATCGCTTGCGCGTGCAGATAATTATGTGCAGTAAATACATAAATAAATAGATAGAGACAGAGACAGACAAAGAGAGCCAGAGACTAAGACTGTAAGAGTGAGAGTGCGAAACTGTAGTACGAGAAGATCGGAGAGAAAGTGTAAAAGGGAGTGGGGGCAGAAAGAAAGACAGAAAGACACTAAGAGACAGAAAGAGAGCTGACCAAAGAAAAAAAATCAACAAACGTACCGCTTTCCGCTTCTTGGTGGCCATCCTGACGGCTCTGGCCCGGGCATGCTGTCTGGCTGCCTTGCCGCCCCCTGCCCTCACCCCATCCACCTTGATCATGGGCAGATGTACGTCGTCTAACAGACCCTGCAACATGCGCATGGCACACATCGCTGGGGACATGCCACCTTGGGGAATACACTACCTCCTTGGGGGATAGTTACCTCGTTGGGGACATAACTTCTTGGGGGAGAGTTGCCTCTTTGGGGATGTACCTGTTTGGGGAACAGACTACCTCTTTGGGAACTAGACTACCTCTTTGGGGGATAGCTACATCATGAGGAACTGTACTTGTATTTCTCTTTTTAAATTTTTTTATTTTTGTAGCAACAAATTTATCTGTGTAAAATTCGGGGCTGCTCTCCCCAGGGAGAGCGCGTCACTACAATGACAGCGCCACCCATATTTTTGTATTTTTTCCTGCGTGCAGTTTTATTTGTTTTTCCTATCGAAGTGGATTTTTCTACAAAATTTTGCCAGGAACAACCCTTTTGTTGCCATGGGTTCTTTTACGTTCGCTAAGTGCATGCTGCACACGGGACATCCGTTTATCGTCTCATCCGAATAACTAGCGTCCAGACCGCCACTCAAGGTCTAGTGGAGGGGGAGAAAATATCGGCGGCTGAGCCGTGATTCGAACCAGCGCGCTCAGATTCTCTCGCTTCCTAGGCGGACGCGTTACTTCCAGGCTATCACTCCTCCTTGGGGAATAGACCACCTCTTTAGGGGGGCAGACCACCTTTTAGGGGGATAGCTACATCATTCGGGATACACCTTCTTGGGGAACAGACTACCTCTTTGGGGGATAGCTACATCATTCGGGATACACCTCCTTGGGGAACAACCTCTTTGGGGGATAGCTACATCATTCGGGATACACCTCCTTGGGGAACAGACTACCTCTTTGGGGGATAGCTACATCATTCGGGATGCACCTCCTTGGGGAACAGACTACTTCTTTGGGGGATAGCTACATCATTCGGGATACACCTCCTTGGGGAACAGACTATACCTCTTTGGGGGATAACTACATCATTCGGGATACACCTCCTTGGGGAACAGACTATACCTCTTTGGGGGATAGCTACATCATTCGGGATACACCTCCTTGGGGAACAGAGTACCTCTTTGGGTGATAGCTACATCATTCGGGATACACCTCCTTGGGGAACAGACCATACCTCTTTCGGGGATAGCTACATCATTCGGGATACACCTCTTTGGGGAATAGACTACCTCTTTGGTGGATAGCTACATTATTCGTGATACATCTCATTGGGGAATAGCTACATTGCTGGGGATATACCTCGTTGGGGGACAGTTACCTCGTTGGAGATATACCTCGTTTGGGGATAGACTTCCTCGTTGAGGATACACCTTGTTGGGAGATAGACTATATTGTTGGGGTTATACATCGTTGGGGATATACCTCGTTGGGGGATATGCTGTATCGTTGGGGATATACCTCGTTGGATAATAGGCTACACCATTGGATAATAGGCTACACCATTGGGGACATATCTCGTTGGGGGATAGGCTATATCGTGAGGGGATATTCCTCGTTGGGGGATGGACTACCTCGTTGGGTGAAGGACTACCTCGTTGGGGCTAAACCTTGTTGGGGATAGGCTATATCGTTAGAGGTTATTCATCGTTGGGGGATGGGCTACCTCGTTGGGGATATACGTCGTTTGGGAAGAGGCTACATCGTTGGGGGAAAGGTCACATCATTTGGGGACAGGATACCTCGTTGGGGGGTAGGCTACTTGATTGGAGGAGTTGTGTAGTGTGTGAGTGGAGAAGGGGTTCAATGCTTCATCATCAGAACTTTTGTTTCACATCTTTCTACGATGAAAGCTGTGTGATACTGAGGGAGTCGTTTCTTTTTCTTCATAGATTTTTTCTTCTTCTTTTTTTATTTTGGCCCTTTTTGTCCTCTTTCATTTTTTTTCTTTCTACCTTTTTTCGTTCTTTCTTCTGTCTTTCTCATTTGAGCGTGGAGCATGTTTGTGTGCGGAGGGGGGTGGCAGGGTGTGGGTGCATAAGTGTGTGTGTGTGTGTGTGTGTGTGTGTGTGTGTGTGTGTGTGTGTGTGTGAAACCATCCAGTAGAGTAACCTGCTGCAATTCTGTGCCTTCGCACTCATTTCAAGTGATGTACGAGTGGTCTGCACTAGATCCAATATCAACGCATTAACAATACGCAGCCATGAACCCAAGTTTACGATACAGAGAAATAAAGAAAATAAAACAAATACAAAGCAAAGCACCAAGGTGTAGCATACCTTTTGAATCATGTCATTTACTGAAGTATACTACAGGGAGAGGGAGAGATAGTTCGACGTGAACAGGACATACACTGACTCAGACAACGTGAAAGCCTAAATAGAACAGTTTGGTTTGGGTATGAATCAATGCCTTTAAAGAGTTTTGTCATTCAAACCGCAGCGCACAACAATAAGATGCAATGCGTATGCATAATAAAATAGTACGAGAATATGTGAAGAGAGGTATACCTATAGGCTACCTATAATCAGAAAAATGCAAACTGAAATGCTTTTAAAATCTTACAATGTCCTCTTCAAGATTCTTAGTAGAGAAAAGTCCACTTATCCATTTCCTGAATTTCGTCGTGTTGAGCTCTACTCTCGACATTTTTAGTTAGAGGGAAAAAAAAGAATCTCGTGAAGACATTTTTTTTGGGGGGGGGGGGGGCCGACGGGGGGAGGGGTATTTTTCTTATTATTGACACACTATTAGTTCATTACATTGAGAAGATCAGAGAAAGACCCCTAGAAGGTTAGAGAATCAGTAGAAATCTGCCAGCTTGAATTCAAAACCTTGAGATACAAAAAGAAAAATACAAAACAAAAAACAACTCATGGCGCAGAATCTTAAAAAAATCATTGCGGCACGTTTATTTCGCTACAGATTCAAAACGTTGACAGCAGCAATTAAAGAAAGAAAGGCTGAAGAATGAAACAGGGTGTGTATTGTTTATGTACGTTTCTTTCGCTACAGATTCAAAACGTCGTCAGCACCAATTAAAGAACGGCTCAAGAATGAAACAAGGTGTGTATTCTTTATGTACATTTCTTTCGCTACAGATTCAAAACGTCGTCAGCACCAATTAAAGAAAGGCTCATGAATGGAACAGGGTGTATATTGTTTATGTACGTTTCTTTCGCTACAGATTCAAAACGTCGTCAGCAGCAATTAAAGAAAGGCTCAAGAATGAAACAGGGTGTGTATTCTTTATGCTACGAGACTAGAACGCTGAGACAGTCATGCAGCATGCTAGAGTTTAAGCAGCATATGCCGACAGCAGCAGACGCTAGAGTTTAGAACGCTGACAGCAGCAAACGCTAGAATTTAGAACGCTGACAGCAGCAGACGCTAGAGTTTAGATCGCTGACAGCAGCAGACGCTAGAGTTTAGAACGCTGACAGCAGCAGGCGCTAGTGTTTTGAACTCTGACAGCAGCAGAGGGAAAAAAAGAATCAGTTAGGATGTGTGTATGGTTTGCTGCTATGAGTCCAGAAACTTGACAGAATCAGGCAGGAAGCTAGAGTTTAGAATTTTGGCAGCAGCAGAGGGAAAAGAAAGCTCCAGAATCAGTGAGGTTTATCGCTACGAGTTGAGAACCTTGAGGGAATCAGTGGAGATGTCCCATGAAGAACGACTAGCCTCGTTCCTACTGGACGATGCCCACTTCCTTTTGCGTGCAGATTTCACCTCGGGCTTTGCTGCGCTGTCCCACGTTGAGGGGCGAGGGGATTTCTTTCCATATGGCTGCTTGTCCACATCTGCTGTAAGTAAAAACAGGACTTCAAAACTTGTAGGCAAGGAATCATCCCATCGACTAATGTAAACCAGTGCCCAAGATTATAAAAAAAGGTGAAAAGGTTTTCATTCAATCCGCGTTAGCCCTTACCCTATATGTTTTACAATTAGGCTATTTGGATCAACATGCACACAGACACACATGTATGACCATGTTAACAAGAATTAGCACCTTCATGGGTATACATGTCACAGACAAAATTGGACACGATCACGATCACCCACTAAAATCAACTCTCCCCCCCCCCCCCACCCATCATCTCGTTGTCTGTTTCACATGCAAGCTCGCACATTCGTCAGTAATCAATCAATCAAAAACACTTTAGTAATCAACATGGAAATTAACTTGTGCAATCACAGGCTCGTTGTAAATACCAACATAAAATGAACATGCGCAACATAAAAAGAGATTAAAACTAGTCAAATAAGAATTCCCAATAGCTGACTTTAGACTAAAACAACCCCCGCCCCCTACATACACACGTTAAGTCAGTAGGGTATTGCACAACAATATTTACAAAGAAAATCATCCAACAAATAAAAGGTATATACAACTAAAATAACGTGCGCGCGCACACACATATACGCGTACTCACGCACGCACATACACACACACGCACACAAACACACACACACGTTAAGATCATAAAGTATTGTACAGCAATACATATATAAAAACTTCTAGGAAATAAATGTGTGCATTTGAAACTGCGTTTGTGTGTGTGATTGTGTTTGTGTGTGTGTCTGTGTGCGTGTGTCTGTGTTTGTTTTATGCAGAACAAGACAAACTAATCGAGTGAAATGGATTCTGGAAATCAACGTTATTGAAAAACAAAATTGAATAAAATTAGTAGATATATGTGGGAAAAACACCGTGAAAACTATAAAACATTTAGCTGCAGCTGTGGTTACCTTTTTCGCCAGATCCATGACCTCGCACAGCTCCTTTCTGCTGAACCTGAAACACACACACACACACACACACACACACACACATATATATATATATATATATATGCACACTTTTACGAACATACAAGCACACTCAAAGACATGCATACAAGCACGCATATACTCAGCCACGCATGTGAATGTCTTTCCTGTATATGTGTGTGTGAGTGAATGAAAGAGAGTGATTGAGTGAGACTTAAAGAGGGGCAGACAGACAGAAACACAAACAGACCGTCTATGTGTCTGTCCGTTCTTTGTTGGTCTGTCTGTCTGTCCGTCTCTCGCTCGCTCGCTCTCTCTCTCAGGGCGCGCATGCATGTAGTTACATGAATATTTCTTTGTGTATGCATTGCCTGTATATCGGGCAAGAGTGTGGGTAAACCAAAAAAGCAATTACAACATTATGCATCATCAATACCACATCCATTCATCTATTTCGAAACAGGAAGGAAAAAGAAGTATTCAGATCAGCAAGGGTAACGTAAACCGAAAGAAAGAAATGGACATATCATGAATGATTTAATTATGTAAATCATTGTTTACTGCTTACCTTTCCTCTGCTGGTTTTTGACTCTGGCAGAGCAATTGCAGTGTTGTCTGGCTCAATGTTGTTTGCACTCAGCCTGTGAACATGACCCATCAGCTGTGTCATCCAGGGGAGAGAGAAAGAAAGGGGCAGATGAAGAGGCCGAGGTGAGGAGCGGGACTAGGAAAGAGAGGCGTGGGGAAAGAAAGATGATCAAAGTTAAGAAAGGGAATGGAAAAGACGAGTATCTCACACTGTCACCACAATCATATCCATATCCACCACCACCACCGCTACTGTTTTACAGTTAGCATGAGAAGAACAGCAAAAATAACAAACAGTTTACACACTATCAAAAGAAAAAGAAAAACGCTATTAAGCTATTGTGAAAGTAATAAAGAAGAACGGATCTGCTGTGCAGAGGTCCTAAAAAGTGACTCACATCTTTACTGCCAGCAAAACAGCAGTACCCTTAACATAAGAATAAAGTGACATATCGACTATACCTTAGTTCTGGAACAGGGCTGTTTTAATGATGATATGATTCACCTTGGTGACTTTCTGCCAGGACTGAGGGTGTGATCCACCACGCCTTTGGCCGAGTCCTGACTGCTGTCGTCTTTACATTCCTTGCTCACAGCGCTGCTTTCCTCCGGAGTACCAGCAACGTTTGTCAGCTCAGGCTGACACTCGTTAGTAGACAGACCAAGCAGTACATCAGTAAATTGATAAGTAATCTAACAGACAATGTGAGAACAAAGAAAGAAGCAAGCGGCAAGTAAACAGGTAAGCAAACGGATACTGAAAACAAATGAAAAAAGAAGCGAAGGTTAAAAAAAGTAAATTAGTATGCACAAATAAGTAAATAAGCAATTAAAAAAGTAGAAACTTTTTCTCCATTATTTCGCATCTTCTTACCAAAAAAAAAAAAAAAAAGCATACAAAACTACAAACAAACATAATTATTTGCATACAAACACACTTATATGGAGTGATGGCCTATTTCTTATTATGAGAAAATACTGTGTCAGAATGTTTTAGAAAAAAACAAAAAAACAACAAAAAACAAAAAACACAAACACACACACACACACACACAAAACAAAAAACAACAACATATACTGAAAAAAAAACAGATGCAGGCCAACATTTTCTGAATCAGAATTCGGTGTTTCGATAAATAATGCGGTTTACATAAGAAACGAGCTAAAGGAATATGCTCAAAAACATTTAGACAAATACCTGAGCGTGTGAATCTTTGACGGGTAGGGTTCTTAATCTCTTCGTCTGCATCACTGCTGTCACAAAACCCTTCATTCTGCTGCTGTCCTCTTCGTCACTACACCTGTCCTCTTCCTCGGTACATCTGTCCTCTTCGTCGGTGCATATGTCCTCTTCTTCGGTGCATACATCCTCTTCCTCGCTGCACATGTTCTCTTCTTCGTTGCACCAGTCTTCTTCATCGGCATATCTGTCCTCTTCCTCCGTGTGTTTGTCCTTTTCGTTGCAGGGTTTTTCCTCTTCCTCGGTGCACATGTCCTCTTCCTCATAGCACAGATCCTCTTCCTCGGTGAAGAAATCCTCTTCCTTGGAGCGTTTTTCTTTCTTTGCACAGCTTATCTCGGTACGTCCGTCCTCTACTCCCGTGTTGGACCTATTTTCTCCAACACGCCTGTCCTCTTTCTTGGTGCATTCGTCCCCATCTTCGATCAGCCCGTCTTTTTCATCAGTGCCTCTGTTTCCATTCTTGGTCTCCGTATCATCTCTTTTGGTGCACTTGTCCTGTCCATCGGTGCACTGTTCATTTTTTTCGTTCAGCCTCTCCTTTTTCATGCGGTGTCTGCAGTCTTCCATTGTATGTCTTCCTTCTTGTTCGTTGTTTCTTTCCTCTTCTTCGCTGCGTTTTTCTTCTTCCTCATTGCACATGTTCTTATCTTCATTGTCTTTTTGGCTGACTCTGCCATTGTTCTCAGGCCACTGAAGGTTTTCCTCACTTTCCTCATTGTCATCTTCTTCCCAGCGTTTTGCTTGCTCACTGTCCCCCTTTGTCCTGCTTCTTTTGTCCTCTTCGTAATACTTGTCACGATTTCTGCAAGCTCCTTTGTTGTCTCCCCTGTTTCTGTCACTAAATTTGACACTTGTTGCCCTGGGCCTTCTGCTGTCGTCACTAAATCTTGTGTTGTCGTCACTAAATTTTGTGTCGTCACTGAATCTTGTATCGTCATCATTGACCTTCCTGTTGTCTCCTCTGGACCTGGAACTTCTGTTTTCGTCACCGAGTTTTCTGTTGCCTTTACATGGAAGTCTGTTTTTGTCAGGAAACATCGTGTTGGTGAACCTATCAGTGTCATAACTGAACCTTTTGTTTCCGTCAGTGAGCTTTCTGTGTTCATCACTGATCATCCTGTTTTCTCTGCTGAATTTCCTCTCACTTTTAGTGTCGTCAGTGAACCTGTTGGTGTCGTCACTGAACCTGACGTTTTTGCCACTGGATGTTTTACTTTTGCTCCTGAATCTTCTGTGGTCTTCACCGAACCTGTTTCCATCGTTGGATCTTCTGTTTCTCTGACAGTAGAACTGACCTTCATCACTGACCCTCCCGCTGTTGTTGGGGCCCGTACTGTGACTGGGTCTTCTCCATTCGTCACTGAACCTTTTATGGTCGTCATTAAACCTGGCGTCATAACTGTCATCTTCACCGCTATATAGAAGATCCTCGTCGCTGATGACATCACCTTCTCGGCGCCCCACTCTATTTCTGCCGTATCTGTCATCTTTGTTGTCTGAAGATAGGTCTCTCTCCCTCTGCCTACCACTGTTCGAAGATTCATTATATCGGTTGTCTTCTTCGTCTTCCTCGCTGAAAAGGCTGATTTCTTCAGTGGAGAGTAAGTCGTCATTCAGCTTAATATTGTCTTTACTGGACTTGTCGTTTTCTTTCTTGTATTGGCTGTCTTCGTGTTGGTGCTTGTCCTCTTTGTCACTGCAAATGCTCCCTTCATAGTCGTCGTTTTCATCGTGCTCCTTATTCTCTTCTTCACGCTTATCATCTTTGCTCCTATGTTTGCCAAATTCCTGTTTGTAGTCTTTAGGTCTTCGCCATGTGCCTGCATCAAAGTGTTTATTGATTTCCTCCTGGCACCTTCCATCTTTGCTGACATTGGTGCTGCCTTCTCTGAGGCATGTAACATCTTCCTCGGTGCGTGTGCCTTCATCATACCCATCACCTTCTCCGTCACGCCATTCGTTTTCTTCCTTGCCTTCTTCCTTCTCCAGTGTTTCATTTTCTTCTGTAAATCTGTCATCTTCTTCATTCGACACAAAATCTTCCTCGTGTCTGTCGCCTTCTTCTTCATCACTGTCTTCTTCAGTTCTGCCTTTTTCTTTGTACGTATCGTCTTCGTAGTAACTGCCGCTGTCTTCATTCACATCATCCTCATCGGGTGTGTCGCTTTCCTCGTGGTACTTGTCGGCTTTTTTGTGGGATCTGTCGCCTCTGTATCTGCCATCTTTGTCTTTATGTCTGTCACCATGCTTCCTGCGTTCTTTTCTGTATTTGTCAGCTTTCTTTCTGTAAATGTCATTGTCTTCATTGTATCTATCATCTTCGTAATATCTGTCATCTTCTTTGTAATACCTGTGAACTCGTTTATAATACCTGTCGTTTTTTTCATATCTTTCATCTTCATTACGATATTTGTCATCTTCTTCATAGTGCTGGTCATCATCGCAGTCATCTTCTTCACTGATCTCATTTTGTTTATGGCCGCACCTGTCATTGCCGTCATCGTCTTCTTCTCCGTTCCTGTCGTCTTCATCGTGGTACAGCTCATCTTTGTCAGTCTTCTCATTATTTCCGTCACTGAACTGTTCGTCTTCCTCTCTATAATTGTCATCTTCATCATGGAGTGTGTTACCTGCCTCTTTGTGCTCATCATCGTCCTCATCTTTGAACGTGTCTTCTTTGTACCCCTTATTTTCACCATGGTCTTCATCTTCCTCTTCGTACCCGTCATCTTGCTCCTTGTTATTGTCAACTATTTCGTTGAACTCGTCGTCTTTCTTGCTGTGTGCGTCACTGTCGTTTCTGTCTCTGTCATCTTCTTCATACCTGGCATCATCATCTTTGTATCTATCATCTCCCTCTTCACATTTGTCATCTCCCTCTTCACATTTGTCATCTTCCTCTTCACACCTGTCACCTTCCTCTTCATACCTGTCATCTTCCTCTTCACACCTGTCACCTTCCTCTTCATACCTGTCATCTTCCTCTTCACACCTGTCACCTTCCTCTTCATACCCGTCATCTTCCTCTTCACACCTTTCACCTTCCTCTTCATACCTGTCACCTTCCTCTTCATACCCGTCATCTTCCTCTTCACACCTGTCACCTTCCTCTTCATACATGTCACCTTCCTCTTCACACCTGTCACCTTCCTCTTCATACTTGTCACCTTCCTCTTCATACCTGTCATCTTCCTCTTCACACCTGTCACCTTCCTCTTTATACTTGTCACCTTCCTCTTCACACCTGTCACCTTCCTCTTCACATTTGTCATCTTCCTCTTCACACACCCCATCCTCATCTTCATACCTGTCACCTCCCTCTTCATACCTGTCATCTTCTTCTTCACACCTGGCATCTTCTTCTTCATGCCCTTCACCTTCCTCTTCATACCTGTCATCTTCCTCTTTATATCTGTCATTTTCTTCACACCTCTCATCATCCTCTCCACACCTGTCAACATCCTCTTCGTATCTATCCTCCTCCTCCTCCTCGTATTTATCATCCTCCTTGCTGTATCTGTCGGCCCCATGCCTGTCATCTTCATCGTGCCAGTCAACATCTTTGTTATCTTCTACATTATACGTATAATCATCCTCTTTGTATCTGTCATCTTCCTCTTCATAAATGTCAAGTTCCTGGCTGTAAGTGTTATCGTGTTCTTCGTTCCTGTCATTGTTGTCTTTGTACTTTTCTTCCTCCTCTTCATAAATGTCCAGTTCCTTGCTGTATCTGTAACCATCCCCTTTGTACTTGTCACCATCATCTTCCTTGTATTCATCACCGTCTTTGCTGCTATCGTTTCCATTGTCACCCTCTTCTGAATATCGACAGTCTTCGTCCATGTCATTATTATTATTGTAGGCGCCATCGTCTTCGCCGTTATAGTCCTCGTAAACTTCGTTGTAACCGTCATCTTCTTTGTCACATCCGATTTCAATGTCATCATGTTCTTTGTGTATGTCGTCTTCATCACTGCATTTACTGTCTCCTTCATCATTGTATTGAGCTTCTTCTTCTTCATTGCACATGTCATCATCTTCCTGATCTATGTCCTTATCTTCACAGACACTGCTTTCTATTTTGCGCCATTCGCCATCTTGTTTTTTCAAAACTCCGTCTTTTTCGTCCCGATTTCTCCCGTCCTCGTCCTGATAGCTGTCGTCTTTCAAGCCTGTGGTCTCTTCTTCATGCTGCTTGTTGCATCTGTCATTGGGAGGATGTTCATCACTTTCGTTGCTTTCTTTGCTTCCGGCAGCACCTTTATTGTGGTCCTTGCTGTCTTCCTGTCTGGACTTGTCATCTCCCTGGGAGCCAAACGAGCATGTCCAAGGTGACTGGGATTGGGGCTTGGTTTTTGACTCATACCGCGATTCTGATAGGGATCTGGGGTTCAATTCTGTCATTCGGGATCTGCAATGTGAAAGCGACCTTGATTTGAATGTTGTCTTAGGGGTTGATGTGGATGCGTTCCTAGACACTGGCCTTGCTGAGGAGCGGTGGGCCTCAAGAAAAGCATGAGAGCGTGGCTGTATGTCAGATGTTGAAAGCCTCTGTTCAACGTGCAAACTGGTTGGACCTGACTTTGACTTACAGTCCAAAATATCTGTTCCTGTTCCCTCATGTTTCTGGATTTTTGGATCCTTCTCACAGTTATCCGTTGGTTTTGGTGAAGTATCCATTCCATATTTATCATCTATATCACCTGAAGGTATGTTCCCTACACATCCTTTCATCTCAACCATTGAACCTTGGCAAAGGCTGTCAGTGTTCTTGACTTCGTTTGTTCGCTCTTGTTTTATCTTATTCCTTTCTTCATTTTTTAAGTCAAACTGCCCAGCTGTCTTTGAAACAGCACCATTGGCCTCATCCACATTGTTTCCCTTTACATTATCATCAATCTTTTTGCTATTATCCATTGTGTTTTCGCATCTGTTGTCCACAGATGAATCTTTTATCATTTGTAAGCTGTTATCAATGCGCTGATCAATGTTCAATTCCCTACACATTTTTTTCGGAGCATCTGATCCCTTGAACACCGGAGTGGGGCACTTTACACCATCTTCAAAATTAGTGCGTTTAAGATTCCACTCTTTCTCTACTTTGCCACTGTCAGAATGTATTTTGTTTAACATGGCTTTCTGACCTTGTGAGTCCTCTATCTTACTTTGTTCATGATTTTCACCAAGATCGCTATGACTGGAAGGAGGCGATTCCCTTTCTAACTTGATTTTCTGCAGGCCGGGTTGCAACCAACTTTGTTCTTGTGCACGACTCTTTGTGTCTGTCTTTTGTTTAGATTTTGACAATGGCAAAGTCAAATTCGGGTTTGTTTTATTTATTTTATTGCAAATATCTGACTCACCACCAGGTTCGCTTTTCTTATCTGCGATTTTACGGGTCAGTTCTGGGTAACCTGAAAAGGATTCGTTGCTCTCAGTTTTGATTCTTTGACCAATTCGTTCTACTTTCTTTGAGCTTGTGTCCATTACATCTTTTGAGACACCACCTTTCGAATGTTTGTGATTGTATTTCGTTTGAACATTTACATAGCTGTCTGACTGTCTGCTGAATCCTGCTATCTGTCTCTGTATCATTTCTTGATGTTGGTGTTTCACTCTTTTATGGCCTGAATTCTGTTCAGCCTCACAATGTGCAGCTGTTGCTGCAATGCGTCTTTTCCTGTCAATTGCAGGAAGCAATTTCTCTTCCATTTCATTACATTCTTTGGATATCCTTACAGCTTTGCCAGTTTCCTGAACATTGTCTCTGCCACTGATTCCGAATTTGCAAGTGAATCTTGCCTGGCTTCCATCAGTTCTTCCTGTTTGCTCTGTCCTTTCTCCTAATTTTTTGTGGTGTTTGGGTGTATGTATATCTGCTTTGATTGTTCTGTCTCTTGCCATAGTTGTCTTGTTTTGTTCCATGGTTATTTTCGTTCGAGAAGGCAGTTCCGACTTGTTAAAAAACTTGACAATATCTTTTTGGCTTGTGCCTCCTTTGATCGCTTTGACTGGCACTGTGCAAGGTTTTTCTCGGTTGTCCCTTGGTTTCTCAAGCATCAGTTCCGTCTCGTGCAGCGGCCAATGCCCCTGCCAACTGCGCGGTTTGGGGGCACTTTCTGTCCTCATACTTTCCTTTGACCTGACATCTTTTATCATTCTGTCTCCACAATCAGAGGGATACCGTCTACGTGTGTAGATTTCTGATTTTGTGTTGACCTTTTCTGCCAGCCTGTCATCAAGAACTGTCACCGTCTTTGAACCCTTGCATGATTTCGTCTTAACAGACGTCTTGCTTTTACTGTGAGCAGAACCTGATGTGTACTTCTCAAACCTGGTACCGGTCAGATATGCATGATCAGAAGTTGAGGGCTTTGACAAAAAAGCCTGTCGGACGTGATGACCCGTATCTGCCACCTCATCCTCCTCGTCGCTGTCCGGGTGGCTGGAATAATGGTGGTCAGGGCCTGTGTCCATGAAGTCGTCATGCTGATCCGATGACCCGTAACTCACTGGGCGGTTTTTCTTACGTTTCCTCTGTATCACGATCGTCAGCTGGCTGTAGTCGCACACACCCGGGCTTTCTGACGCAGCTTTCCGAGGTCTTTTGTGGAGCTGGGGACCTGCTGGTTGAGACTGACACCCGTGACAGTGTGGGGCTACCGAGCCGTGTTTGGATGACGGCTTGCGCTTCCTTTCGCGGGAAGACTTCCCGAGCAGTCCAACTCCTGGAGGAGAGGGGCAGGAGGAGGAAGAGGAGGAAGACACAGAATCTTGTCTCCTGTCCTTCCTCCGCATCGGTCTGCCTCTGTCTGCCTGATCTCTGTCCGGGGGTGACTTTTCTGGTGTGCTGGATCTGGACCTGCGACATCAGAACACGCTGCAACTGCAATATACAGATACTACCATTGCTTCCCAGCAGAACTGAAATATGCCAGATATACTGAAACGGGAATGGACTCAGGGGACGTGGGACGGGGGGTGGGGTGGCAGTGGTAGAATTACGCAAAAATTGCATAACTGTAAACTTACCATTACTGACAATGGAATTAATTTAGACACGGAAAAGAATCCCCTAACCCCCCACACCCTCAGGAACTGAGCCTGTAGAAATGTTCATGATGTTGTAGGCCAATCTTACCCCTATAAGATCAGCATGACAAACCAAGTCTTCACTGTAAAAAGACGGACAAACAGATACTGAGAGAAACAGAAATATTTTACACTACTGTAGTGTAGCTGGGAAAACAAAGCAGTCAAGGATATGTAAGCTTAATTCTGAACAGACAAGTCGTTCACAACGGCTCACATGCCAGAAAAGAATAAAGAAAATGTGGTCAATCAATTTCAATATGAAAAGAGGTTTAGGTCTGTCCGTATACGCAGCTCAGTTCATAAAGTATTAGTGCATTTGTGGGTACGTGTGGAGTAGGGATGGGAGTGTTTAAAATAATATTGATTTTTTTTTAATAGACGAAGGATGGACTTATAATAACATATAAGCTCGCCTGGCCTGGGTCATTTAGCTTACATATGCATGTGCTGTTTTCTGGAGGTCAGTCACGAAAAAAAAAAGATATTAGAGCAAAAAACAAAAACTAAGGGATACTCATACTAAAATGGTGGGGTGACTGTACTTTCACGTGTCTTAAATCTACAATGGATGATGGGCGAAACTAGCAAATACAGAAACAAAGGAGGGAAGTGGGGGTCATGTCAACTGTATTGAAAAGATCAAAACAACACATAATCAGCCAAATGCTCATTTTACTATGAAAATTAACAAATCAATACACAGGCCTAATCAATTTTTGATATAAAAGCAACAACAACAACAACAACAAAACCCACTTTGGCCACGGGTCACGGTGAATGCATTTTCTCAAAATACACACATTATGCTGCCAATACATGATTAATTCCACAGTCCTGACAAATATGTATACCATGCCCCTGACAATGCACACATAAAGAAAAGAATTATCTACTTAATAAGCCATTTGAGTTGCGCGTCATTATCTTAATGACGTATAAAACACTCATCTTGTAAAGGAGAGAGAGAGAGAGAAATGCAGAACATGATAATATGATGTGGTTACTTGACGATTATTCACACGGAGATCTAAGCTGAATCAAATGACCAAATAAAAACTCGTTATAAAATGTTTGTCTATTTTTTAAACAAAAACACATGAATATTTTTCAAACGCAGCGGTAACCCTCTAAGTCAGTGTCCTAGAGGTACTGGAAAGCAGTTCTTTGTCATTAGAATTTAGATCTAGATTAACTGAAAATCATTGGACCAGTCAGTGGCCTAATTTTACAATGATCCAAAGAAATCTGTTGACCAGAAAGAATGGTGAACTTTACTTAATCACGTTTCGATACACTGTTCTAAAAGCTACGTGATTTAACTTTAAAAAAAACAACAACCGTATATTTAAAGCAAAATCAACTTACCGAGAAGAATATTTTACTGGATGCTGACCAGCTGTTCTGCTCTGGTTGGAGAAGGGAGAGAAACCATGTCTCGCTCTCCTGTCGTCTGCTTCTCGTCGCTTGTTATCCCCCTTCTCACTCCTGGCAACATCCATTTTCCTGTTCTTTTTTGATTGTCAGTTGTCTCTTCTGAGCACTGCAAAAGAACTGCTTATGAATTTCAGTCTCATCTTTTCGTTATCTCACTCTTTTTCGCACTATTACTGCAAGGTAGCGTTGGATAGCCTACCTCAAGCAAAATACAATAAAATATGCCAGCGCGCGCGCGCGCGCGCGCACACACACACACCACTCGCCCAGAATGAAAAAATCTTGACACCAAATGATATAGATTCCTTTATGAAGGGTTTGAACAAAATCCAGTAAAAACGCCGCCGCAAATGTTGTGTGTGTGAATATAAGGAGACCCAGTATTGCCACATTGAATACAGTTACCGTTGTGAAATCATTTTACCAAGTGCTTTCAGTGCTGCACAATTTATTTCAGATGTCAACCTTCAGCAGAGAGACGTACATTTTTTTATTGACTGGAAAAAAAAAAAATCAGTGAAACATGTTGTGTGCTATGGAAGAAGAGAGAGACTTTGCAGAGGGAGTGAGAGAGGAGGTGGAGAAAGAGAGAGGGGGCGCGCGGGGTGGGGCGGGGCGAGAGAGAGAGAGAGAGACAGACAGACAGACAGAGACAGAGAGACAGAGGTAATGCAAATCAAATTCTATAATGCAAAAATCAACATGTTTAGTTTTCAAGTTTCCGGGCCACAAGAACATGGGAATGAAAAAAACATGCATGTTGGCCAACTGAACAAGCAGTGTCTTGTTTTGTTATACAATCCATTGCCTTCTGAGAGAGAGAGTGGGGGGGGGGGGGGGGGGGAGGAGAGCACTCCGTGGTTTACACATTGAAAAAGCGCATGAAAGAATCAATATAGAGGACATGCGATCACGCCAGGAAATGTAGGCCTAATGATGAACTATGTGTGGAAAAAAAAATTACCTCCTGTGACTTAGATACATGACCGGGAGAGCATGGCACATCAAACCATCATAAAGGCAGGGCTTCAGACAGAGATAGAAAGAGAGATATATATACAAACAGATACAGACAGACAGGCAGGCAGGCAGAGAGAGAGAGTGTGTGTGTGTGTGTGTGACAGAGAGAGAGAGACAGACAGAGACGAACATACAGATATATTGAGAGAGAGAGAGAGAGAGAGAGAAACAGACCCACTGTGTGTGTGTGTGTGTGTGTGTGTGTGTGTGTGTGTGTGTGTGTTTGTGTGTGTGTTCTTTAGTTTAGCGTCTTTTCACTATTAGTGATATTAGAACACCACCACCCCCCCCTTCTCTCTCTCTCTGTGTGTGTGTGTGTGTGTGTGTGTGTGTGTGTGTGTGTGTGTGTGTGTGTGTGTGTGCGGATTACGTGTTGTTGTTGTCAATCCTCTCTCCTCCACACGTTTTTCTGCTGTTGCCTTCATGGATCTCCAACAATATGTATGTTCCATTGGCACAGAATGAAGTCAATATTGTCTGTTCTTGTTTTGTCTGTTTATTTGTTTGTGCCTCTATATGTGTGCGTGTTTCTCCAAACAGAGACACTCTTAACTCCATCGTCACCAATTATTTCAGTTGCGAATCAATTTGTTCAAACAAAAGAGCCACACGAGCATTAATCCAAAGTAGCTTCCCTTGACAGAATGCAGACGACATTTGAAGGATGATTGAATTTTTGACTCACTTGTGTAAACAAAGTGAGTCTATGTTTTAACCCGGCGTTCGGTTGTATGTATGTGTGTGTCCGTGGTAAACACGGACACACACATAAAAAATATAAATATAACAGTAAATTCAGTTTGCATATAATTTGGCTTCTTTTTTAAAATTTTGTTTGCCCATCCCAGAGGTGAAATATTGTTTTAAACAAGATGACTGGAAAGAATTGAATTTTTCTTATTTTTATGCCAAATTTGGTGTCAACTGACAAAGTATTTGCAGAGAAAATGGCAATGTTAAAGTTTACCACACACACACACACACACACACACACACAGACAACCGAACACCGGGTTAAAACATAGACTCACTTTGTTTACACAAGTGAGTCAAAAAGAAGCCAAATTATATGCAAACTGAATTTACTGTTATATATATATTTTATTCTCTAAACTTGGCACTTTGATCTGATATTCTGACACAATAACAAGAGCAGTTATTTTTTTATCATTTTTTGTTCAAACAGGAAGTTCTTTTAGTTATATTTATTTTGCATGTCTCTGGTGCAGATAGTAAAAAAGGGAAGTTATCTGTAATTAATGCTAGGGGGCTTAATTTGCTTTAAACTGATCTTTCTCATCTTAAACATTACATTTTGAAATTATACTCAGTACATGAAAAGCTTGTGTGTTTTACTCTCAGTGTACAGGGCTGCACTCCACCTAAAAATTCCATTGCGCAGGCTTGAAGGACACGTCCACGTCCGCGCCACCAACTATTCCAAGCCCTGTAGCGATGGGAAAGGGGCGAAAACGGCAGGTGGAAGATGTCACTGGAAGCCGCAGTTCCAATCCTGCATGCAGGCGGTTCAGGATATTGGTCGCCTGATTGTTGACCCGGAGGTGACAGCATCACTCGGCAGCACCCTGAACGACCAAGCAGCCTTTTCTAGGGACAGCACTGCTTGCTCCACACGGAGAGGGGCCTAGAAAAGGTGGTCCAAACAAATGCTCATCTCCATACCCCCCAGTTGGCTAGCCGCGGTCAACGGGCATCTCCAAACGCGGTCGAACAACAATAGAGAAGAAAAGGCCGGCACCTGCCTCACAATTAGGTGCAAAAGGACTAAAGGTAGCATGCTGGAACATCCGAACCATGCGTGACTCTGCAGACAGCAACCACCCAGAAAGGCGTTCCGCTCTAGTCGCACACGAACTTCAGAGACTGAACATTGACATTGCTGCCGTCAGCGAAGTCCGCTTTGCAGGGAAAGGCAGCCTCCAGGAACACGGCGCTGGGTACACCCTCTACTGGTCAGGCAAGCCAGAGACCGAGAGACGCCTTTATGGCGTAGGCTTTATGGTCAGGAGCACCATTGCCTCCAAGCTTGAAAACCTGCCAACAGGACACTCAGACCGAATTATGTCCATGCGCCTCCCACTACGGAACAAACAGCATGCCACTCTGTTCAGCGTGTACGCTCCAACCCTCCAAGCGGACCCCACAGAAAAGGTCAAGTTTTACACTGATCTGCGCAACCTCGTTCAGAACACCCCTGCTGACGACAAGGTCATCATCCTTGGCGACTTCAATGCCAGAGTTGGCCAAGATTCAGAAGCCTGGAAAGGAGTCCTTGGCAAGCATGGCGTTGGTAATTGCAACGACAATGGGCGCCTTCTTCTCGAGTTCTGTGCAGAGCAGCAGTTTACCATCACCAACACCATTTTCCAGCAGAAGGACAGCCTAAAGACAACGTGGATGCATCCTCGGTCCAAACATTGGCACCTCATTGATTACATCCTGATGCGCCAGAGAGACGTACGAGACGTCCTACACACCCGAGTGATGCCCAGCGCGGAGTGTCATACTGACCACCGCCTCGTCCGCAGCAAGCTCAGGCTCCACTTCAAGCCCAAACCAAAGAAAGGAGGAGCTCCTAGGAAGAAATTCCAGGTCGGCAACTTTCAGTCAGCTGAAGTGAAAGCTGAATTCCAGGCGAAGCTTCAGGACAAACTTGAAGACCCCAGTTGCCCCACAGACCCCTCTCCAGAAGCACTATGGGCACAGCTGAAATCAGCCATCCTGCAGTCCTCTGAAGAAGTCCTAGGGTTCTCGTCGAAAAAGAACAAGGACTGGTTTGACGAAAACAACCAGGAGATCCAAGAATTGCTGGCGAAGAAGAGATCAGCCCACCAGGCTCACCTTGCACAACCGTCTTGTCCGGTGAAGAAAGCAACCTTCCGGCTCATATGCAGCAACCTCCAGCGCAAGCTTCGTGAGATTCAAAATGGGTGGTGGACCAACCTGGCAGAGAGGGCTCAGCTTTGTGCAGACACTGGTGACTACCGGGGCTTATACGAAGCCTTGAAGGCGGTGTACGGTCCCTCATACCAGGTCCAGAGTCCTTTGCGCAGCGCAGACGGCCAGGCGCTCTTCACAGACAAGACGTCGATCCTGAACAGGTGGTCGGAACATTTCCAGGCCCTCTTCAGCGCCAACCGCACGGTTCAAGACTCAGCAATTCTCTGCATCCCACAACAGCCAGTGAAATTACAACTGGACGAGCTACCAACCCTAGAAGAGACTGTCAAGGCCATTGAACAGCTGAAATGTGGCAAGGCAGCAGGGGTTGACGGAATTCCGCCGGAGGCGTGGAAGAATGGAGGCCCAGCACTACACTCCAAACTCCACAACCTCTTTGTCTGCTGCTGGGAGCAAGGCAAACTACCACAGGACCTCCGTGACGCAGTCATCATCACCCTGTATAAAAACAAGGGAGAAAAGTCGGACTGCTCCAACTACAGGGGGATAACTCTGCTCTCCATCGCAGGCAAGATCCTCGCCAGAGTCCTCCTAAATCGGCTGGTGCCTACTATCGCCGAAGAACATCTCCCAGAGAGTCAGTGTGGCTTTAGAGCCAACAGAGGCACCACTGACATGGTCTTCGTTCTCAGACAGCTACAAGAAAAATGTCGGGAACAGAACAAAGGACTGTATGCGACATTCGTCGATCTCACGAAAGCTTTCGACACCGTGAGCAGAAAAGGTCTGTGGGAGATCATGAAACGTCTAGGATGCCCCCCAAAATTCCTCAGCATGGTCATCCAACTACATGAGGAACAGCGTGGACAGGTCAGACACAGCAACGACCTTTCGGAGCCCTTCCCAATTGGAAATGGAGTGAAACAAGGTTGTGTCCTCGCGCCGACCCTCTTCACGATCTTCTTCAGCATGATGCTCCAACAGGCCACTGAAGATCTTGGCGACGACGACGGTATCTTCATCAGATACCGCACTGATGGCAGCCTATTCAACCTGAGGCGGCTACAGGCCCACACCAAGACACTGGAGCAACTCATCAGAGAGCTTCTGTTTGCCGACGATGCTGCCCTCGTCGCCCATACAGAAGCGGCCCTGCAGCGTATAACGTCCTGCTTCGCAGAGGCTGCGCAGCTCTTCGGCCTAGAAGTCAGTCTGAAAAAGACGGAAGTTCTCCACCAGCCTGCCCCACAGGAAGAATTCCACGCTCCTCACATCAACATCGGTGAGACAGAGCTGAAGTCGGTCCACCAGTTCAGCTACCTAGGCTGCACCATCTCGTCTGACGCCAAGATCGACAAGGAGATCGACAACAGACTTGCAAAGGCAAACAGCGCATTCGGCAGGCTGTACAAGAGAGTGTGGAACAACAAACACCTGAAGAAAGACACAAAGATCAGCGTGTACAGAGCTGTTGTACTGCCCACCCTGTTGTATGGCTCCGAAACCTGGGTCACCTACCGGCACCACATACGACTGCTTGATCGCTTCCACCAGCGCTGCCTTCGCACCATCCTCAGCATACACTGGAGTGACTACATCACAAATGTCGAGGTCCTGGAGCAGGCAAAGACTATCAGCATCGAGGCAGTGCTGCTAAAGACCCAGCTACGTTGGGCAGGGCACGTGTCCAGGATGGAGGACCACCGCCTGCCCAAGATCGCGCTGTATGGCGAACTGTCCACTGGCCACCGTGACAGAGGAGCACCCAAGAAGAGATACAAAGACTCCTTGAAGAAAGCTCTCGGTGCCTGTCACATTGACCATCGCCAGTGGTCCGCAGTAGCCGCTGATCGAGAGACCTGGCGACGCACCATCCACCAAGCTGTCTCCTCCTTCGAAAACAACCGCAGGGCCAGCCTTGAGGACAAACGCAGAAGGAGGAAGAACCACGACGCTGCAGCCGCGAACCCAGACCAGACTTTCCCTTGCAACCGCTGCGGCCGACTCTGCTTTTCCCGCATTGGCCTTGTCAGCCATGAGCGTGCCTGCATCAGACGTGGACAACGCCCTTCCTAGATCTTCGTCAGCGAAGCCAGGCCATGATTTGACAGGGCTTTCACTATGTTCATTCGCCCAAGTGGTCTTTTTCGGAAAATGCTAAAATCAATATGACGAGTGCACTTTATAAATCTATTGGCTGAGCCCTGAAGGTCATGGGCAAAAATCAATTGCGTACACATATTTATACACATTCAAAGCGCGTGCTCATATTCTTTGCGAACGCGAACGACGCCATTTTGTTTCAAGTTGTTGACCTGCCCGTTCAATCCTATATTCAATCGACAATACACGATAACATGTGATGGAAAGTTGGAGAAGGAGACCGTTAAATATTTATTCAGAGAAAGATTTGTGAACGCCTCATCACTTACTGGATTATGCCCCAAACTGCCATAAAAATATCCACAGAATCAGTCGGAATTCACAGTTTAAAATTGTAAACCATGCGAGTTAATACTCTTGAATTAATCACGATGAAACGAAAAAATTTCCAGTCTTGACTTTTCTCAAAATAAAGTCCTTTTCACTTCATACGACGTTTAGAAGTATTTGTACTTGGCTCTACATGTTATTAGTTTAACAAAATACTAAATTTTCATATCAACTTTAAAACTATAAAACTAGAATGAACATAAAAGAGAAATTGAATCGACGTCTCAACCGGGTGTAACTAAACTTGTAGGCTACATCTATCTAGATCCAGAGAAAACGGCGAAATACAGAAGATAGAGATCACTTGCAAATGTGTATACATAATCTGGTTAAATGGACAAATACTTGGCTGTTGCAATTTAACAGCAAGAAATGCAAAGTTCTGCACCTTCGAAAGAATAATCCACAGTATCAGTACACGATACAGGAAAAGGGGGTAACTCGAACAATGGATAGTACAACAGCGGAAAGAGATTTAGGGATCACGATGGACCCAGAACTAAGCTTTGAGGCACATATAAATAATATAGTGAAAAAGGGAAATCAAATTTCTGGTCTTCTTGTGAGAACTATAACTAATAAATCTCCCGAAATTATGATTCCATTGTTCAAAGCTCTGGTTAGACCCATTATTGAATATGGAAACTCAGTATGGTGCCCTTACCTTAAAAAGCACATAAATATGATTGAAGGAGTTCAACGCAGATTTACCAAGTGTATAACTAGTAATACTATTAGTACTCGTGATCTTAGTTATGAGGAGCGCCTGGCTCTTTTTAATATGCCTAGCCTTGAGTTTAGAAGATTAAGAGGTGATCTCATTGAAGTATATAAGATCATGCACAATATTTATGATCCTTGCACCACCTCTTCATTGTTTACTATGGCTAACTACGATAAAACTCGAGGGCACAACTTCAAAATATACAAAACTAATTTCGTAACTAACCAGTTCCGCAAGTTCTTTACTAACCGTATCAAAAATCTGTGGAATAACCTTTCCTATGACACCATCAATGCACCATCGGTAAACGCCTTCAAAAATCACATTGACAAAAAGTTTAAGAACCATGTATTTTCCACAGAGTTAAATCTTTACTGAGCTGTAGATAAATATAGTATACACTATGCCAGATTTAAACAAGGGTTTGTTCACAACAAGTGATCCAAAAGCACACAAATGGACACTGATTACGAGGGCAAAAGGCTTTTACCCTATAGCCAAACATTTCTGTGATTCAACATTTCTGTGATTAAATGTTGCAGTGTGATTGCGGCGATAGCCACGTCTCCTTTACCGCGGACTTAAAAAGAATTTTTGATTACCCTTAAAGATTTTTTGAATGGCCAAGATACATCAGAATAATACCATTTAAACAGCGTTCTCACTGCGAATACCGCAATCGACTTATCGCCCTTTAAAAAAAAAGCATGTTTATATATTATATTTTAGAACGCCAGTTAATTAGCCACGATAGTGTAATGGATAGGGCAGTTTCTTCTCATCCGAACACGCGGGGTTCGAATCTGCCGTTAGGACTCTTTTTTTTCCTCTCTCTTTTTCTTTTAACCCGAAGCTTTATAATAACAAATACAGAACACATTTTAACGATTAGATTTTTTTTTAAAGTGTATCACAAGTGAGTCTTGAAGGCCTTGCCTCTCTTGTTTCTTCTTCATATGATAATATGTGGAGGATGCAAGTAAACAGAATGCCCGCAAAGACAAATCGAATACCGTAGCTCAAAACAAAAACACGGTTTGTGTTGCTTCCAGTGTTGTAAATGCTGTTTTAAAAAAAAAAAATTCTTTTTTTTATATTTTTTTTTATTTAAGTAGGAGTAGTTGTGGTAATTGTAGTTCTCTCTCTCTCAGTTGAATATGTGTATATCTTTTAGTTTTGTTTATTTACTTTATTTGTTGATTTATTTATTTGCTTATTCATTCATGTATTCATTTAGGATACATCGATTTAACTATTTCACTTATAGCCTACTTTTCAAAAATTAATTTATTTAGATACATTTCAAACATCTGTTTTCCGTTGTTGTTTTTTACTGGACAAAAACCAACGAAGAGCTTGCGTGACTGCTGTGCTGATCACTCCCGAGTGTAATATTAAATATAAGCACTGTTATACTGGCCTTTTGGTTCCCCCAGATAATGAGTTCACCTATAATTTTTTTTTTTTTTAAAGAAAAAAAAGATTCGTTTCACAGTGAAGCCACGCCCTCACTGAACTCTGGTGACGGAGCAGTCTGTGTTGTTAAAAGGAGGATGTTTTGTCAACTGATTATTTTTGTCAGTTTCTTTCTTTCTTTCTTTTCTCTTCGTCTTCTGTGCTCAGTTGATTGTCACCATGGCTCCTTTTCACCTTTCACATTTGTTTCTGGCTTCTCGGGCAACGGATTTGCAAAGATCGGGGAAGCTGATTCTTTCGATTAACCCTGTGGTTGTTTCCATACGCACCCAACCATGTCGTTTCTTTCTTCTTCTTCTTCTTTTCTTTTGGTTTGGTTTGGTTTGTTTTTCATTCTCTTTGTTTCCTTTAATTTCTTTAGGTCCTTCCTTTGTTTCCATCCTTCCTTTTTTCTGTCTTTCATCTCTGCCTACTTCCTCTTTCTTTCCGTCTGCCCTTCCTTCAACTGACCGTCCTTACTCACCTGTATTTCATTGTTCATTGCTAACACGACTATGACTTGAAAGATTCATTAATTTCTTTGCTCATCTGTATATATAAACACACTCGCGCACGCGCTCACACACACACACACTAATAGACACAACTGACACATGAAAGAAAGATGAGCTCTTTAAATATGAATGCGCCCCCTCATCCCTGAATAACTCTCGATCATTCACACACACACACACACACACACACACACACACACATATTACACGCGCTCAGAGAGTGAGAGAGAGAGAGAGAAAGGGAGAGAGAGAGCGCAAGGAGCAAGCGAAGAAGCTCTCCAAGAAATCCATAAATGTGGCAAATCAACAGGGTGTGGTTCTCAGCTGTACGGCGACGAACTCATACCCGCATTCCAAATGCCAGAGGTGCCGACTTACACATACGCATTTTATTCTGTGTGATGTACACATGGAAGACTGGTCCTTCTAAACAATGACAAAAGGGGGTGGGGAAGAAGGAGGAGGGGAAGAAAAGAGCGAGGGGTGGGTAGTTGTGCTCGGAGCGATTCGTCATTTCTGATTTCAGCAGGTGAGTCGGTGACCTCATAATTGAAAGCACTGTCAGACAGGAATGAGTCGGTAACGTCATGATTGATAGTATTGTCAGAATTGATGGGATGAGTCGATGGCGTTATGATTGACGGCACTGCAAGACAGGAATGAGTCGGTAACGTCATGATTGATAGTATTGTCAGAATTGAAGGGATGAGTCGATGGCGTTATGATTGACAGCACTCTAAGACAGGAATGAGTCGGTGACGTCATGACTGATAGCACTGTAAGACAGGAATGAGTCGGTAACGTCATGATTGATAGCATTGTCAGACAGGGATGAGGTGATGTCATGATTGATAGCATTGTCAGACAGGGATGAGGTGATGTCATGATTGATAGCATTGTCAGACAGGGATTAGGTGAAGACGTCATGATTGATAGCACCGTCAGACAGGGATGAGGTGACGTCATGATTGATAGCACCGTCAGACAGGGATGAGGTGACGTCATGATTGATAGCACCGTCAGACAGGGATGAGGTGACGATTGATACCACTGCCAGACAGGGATGAGGTGACATGACTGATAGCATTGTCAGACAGGGGCGAGTCGGAAACACCATCATTGATAGTACTGTCAGAAAGGGATGAGTCGAGCCCTGTTCAGTCCTCTCTCTGTAAATGAAATTAAATGAAAGAAGATAAAACAAGAACTAGGCATAGTCGTGGTGCTGATAATGCCGATTACGAAGAACAGGAAGAAGAGATGAAGAGGAATGATGATGACTGATGATCATAGAAAATCACACACACACACACACACACACACACACACACACACAGAGTAAGTTTGAATAAATGCCACTTTTCCTGATGACGCACTTTCAGTTTTTGCGGTCTGTCACTAAAATTGATCAAGCGAGCAACAAATAACGCGACGTGATGTAGCTGCTGTGTAGGGTATACAAAGTTTGGCTGCCTACATGGCGGGGTATAAACGGTCATAAACGTAAAAGCCCACTCGTGTACATACGAGTGAACGTGGGAGCTGCAGATCACGAACGAAAGAGAAGCACGACCACTGACACTTTGACCACTCGGCGATTGCGCCCCAGCTACAGTAATGCGTTGTCATTTTTGTTTTACGTTTGTTTATTTATGAAAGCGTCGACTGAAATTATCTGTTCGTTGATTTTTTGTTTCCCATGTGATACAAGTATCATTTCATGGTTATTCATGAAATTTTGAATTACGATATTTTTTTTTTCTTTGTGTTTCTGTTATTATCAAAGTTTCATTTCAGGGTTATCAAAAAAATCACCAAATCAAATCATGAACTGAAACGATTTCTTCATTAAAAAAACAATAACACAACTTCATATATCTGTATGCTCTTTTAATTTATTGCGTGTGTGTGTTTAATCCTTTTCATAATTATGCTCTTCTTTCCGTTACACGACCAACATCGACTTGCCGATGACTCTGTCGTGGTTCATGCATGCTGGGTATTTTCGTGTCTCCATAACACACTGAACACTGACATGGGTTGCATGATCTTTAACGTGCGTATTTGATCCTCTGCGTGCGTATACGCAGGACGGGGGTTCAGGCACTAGCAGGTCTGCACATATGTTGACTTGGGAGATCGGAAAAAATCTCCACCCTTTACCCACCAGACGCCGTTACTGTGATTCGAACCCGGGACCTTCAGACTGAAAATCCAACGCTTAAACCACTCGGCTATTGCGCCCGTCAATGTGTTTGATATTGTATGTGTTTTCAAAGACTGAGAGGTATGAATTTATCTGGCAATACGGATTCATTATTACTGGTTTCTTTTATTTTATTTCTTTTATCTATTCAATCAATTTTTCATTTACTTTTCCTTGGTTATCTGATTTGATTTCGTTTATTGCATTTTTGACTCTTACCACACAATTTAGGTTTAATATAGCGCAAGTGCAAGTGTAGGTGCCACCCTTTTAACTCATCTCACCGTGATCAAATGAAGACCTGAGTTCTGTATCAGTTTGGTTTGTCCAGTTCTGTTGACTAATCTTTGAAAGCGCTTCGCCACAGCACATACCCCCCTCACCCTAATCTCTCATTCTCTCTATTTGGGGAGTAAGAGGGTAGCGTCAGGTTACTATAGTAACGACGGAGTCACCTTGTCACCTGTTTGATATGTGTCGCTGAATGACTATGAAGTGAAATCAATTAAGCGGACAAGTGACATGTCTTACCTGGTCCCTCCACACCAAGATTCAACATTAACTTTACCTTTTAGCGCTCTTGGGCCACAGAGGATAACAAAGAACAAAAAGAGCACTAAAAAAAACACTTTAACAACACAAGGTTTGCATTAGTGGGTGCAGAATAAGTTTAATAAATACCCTTTACCTTGGCGAAGCCTTTTTTTTTTTTAAAGCAAGATTTATGATAAACCTTCTCATCCTCAATACTCTTCTTACCTGTAGAAAAAGAAAGGATCACAAAGATTTTGGGTACAAATGTTCATGAGGCAGGGAAAGTGTTCCCAATATGAGAAATAAGACACCCCATCATAAATGGAATTCGTCTCCAACAAACATTCATTATTCTGTGTTTGAAAATCCATTGTTTTCGACGTGATTCAAAGGAAAACGGTTGTTACATCTCAATTATGAAACTGTGTTTATTTAAGTAGATAACCAATATTCACCTCCATACAGAGCCAGTCAGCCGGAAGAATGGTTGTGATGAAGAGAAGACACTGGCAGCCAGCACAAAGATCCTGACTCCGGTCTACACATGACCGGTTTGTCGCCTATTGGCGCACAACGCTGACCACCCAAACCAACACTGATTGCCTGACGTTCCACAATACCAGTGTGAGACATATCTCTAAAGACATGAACACCACACCCATATATGCAACAGAAATGACCAAAACCTGTTGCTGTCTCTAACAGAAAATAGAAAATAAACGTTTCTGAGGTAGAGTGAAATCTAGAGAGTTTCTCATACTGCCCCTTGCATCACAAACTTTGGGCACTGACGCAGAAGAACAGGAACAAAAGACATCAAACCACCTCATCCACATGATCCATGGAAACATACTAACCGGTGCTGTCTATGAAACCACGAACAGAAATGCTTCAGGAATTGAAGATACGGGTTAAACATTCATGCCTGGTTTCTGTGGACACCCTTGGCACTGGGACAAAGGGTTGCACAGATGCTGCACTTGGGAGTCCGCGGTTCTTGTGATGCTAGACAGGGATGTTTGTGCCGTCTGGACACATGTGTAAAAGGGTTATCAGTGGACATTGTGCGTGAAATGGTATGGTGTATTTGGCAGTTTCCACAGCAAGTCGTCTACCACAGGTCTCCACTCCACACGCTGTGGACCTGAAGCATTCACACTCAGCCCCTTCAGGTTATCGATGACAAACCTACCTCACCACAAATCATTCACACACATTATTGATCCTTCTTTCAGAGCCAAGAAACAGGCAAAAGAGGACCAAAAACAAAACAAAACAAACAAAAACCCCAAAACACGCACACATACACATACACAAACATACACGCACAAAACCGCCAAGATCTCAGATCCCTCCGTTTCATATCCATCATCATTCTGCAGTTGAACGTGTCCCGTTGTGACATGACAGGCAGCAAGGAAACATTCTCCAACACTGGTGGCGAACACAGATGGAGATCTGTAGACCATTCATTGAAGTTCAAAAACAAAACCACACGATGGCAGGAAGACAGCATCCATCAGTTGTGCAGAGGTCAGCCAGTCACCATCTCCATGCTCACCTATCTGTCGCCTAAAGGAATCACGACACAGAGACCAGAGGCCCAAAGAGAGCGGCGTAAAACTTGAGGCATCCTCATGCACCAGACTTTCCCGCTGATCAGTGCCCGGAGAAGTAGAGATCCGTCATGTTGCTGAAGAGGCTGTGGACTTCATCCACCGTTGTGGCCATTCAGAGCCGCCCGGAAAGCTGTGGGTGAAGAAAGCTGCGAGAGAAGACTATTCAAATCAATTTGGCACGAACTGAAACGCGCCTGAAAGCTGAGCACAGTCACTGTTGTGAAACTATAGATTCCTGCAGCATTCACGGCGTGATCCACGTGCAGTCTGCAAACAACACTCCCTGCAGCGGAAAGGGTGTCAGTGAGGTTTAGGTATGTGTGAAAGTGGTTGTCTGGTGATCCCGTACCTTCTCAAACTGAGTGAACAGCACGAGGTCATGAAACTTTGCCATTATAGTATCCATGGCCAGTTGATGAGTATTTTGGTAACATCTAGTCAGGAATGCAGGGGAAGATAATGAGGAAACCATCGTTTCGGTATTTCATTGAGTGTCAGCGGTGATGGTCACCGGCTCGGTATTAGGATTTGCAGTCAAACAAAAACTTGCAAACAGTAAAGTGGATAACGAAAGACTCCAGATTTTTTTTTAAGGAAACTGGTGTGTCACTTTCAGAGCCTGTGCTGTACGCTCTGCTGTGTACATGGAGCTGTCACCCAAACACAACACACACACGACACGCACGCACACACCAGCCGCAAACACACACGCGACACGCACACGCATACACCATGCATGCATGCGTACATACATCCAAGCACACTACAAACAAAACAAAAAACACAACAAAACAAAGTGAGTGAAAGGAAGAAATAGTTCTATTTCACTCACATGTGTGACGAGGACTCAAGACTGGCAACATGCTACTTGCTCCGTGTGTCAGCCATTGTACACTCACTAACCACTGCAGACTTTTTTCACACACCACCAAGCTGGATACAACAAAACGTCGTAATTTTCACTGCTGTCAAAAAGAATGAGGCCCAAACCATATATAGACACAGTCATTCAGGCAAAAGCGTCTACACTGCTGACTGCTGTTTGCAGTGGATGGCACCCCGAACACAGAACTTCGAACGTTCTGGGTCTGTTCCAATTCTCCCTCTTCGTCAAGCTCCGATCAGAAAAACAACAGTTCCAAGAACTCCTTATAACTGCTTTTAACGCCAACGCAAACTGCTTTAAGCCATGGCATCAAACACACCGTTTTCATGAAAGGTCACACTATTATCATACATTAACGGAAGCACCAGAAATACTAACTACTGCTTCACATTGACACCAAAATCACAACAGTTTAGTAGAAGGCGTAAGAACAACCGAAGAAGACAAATCACTTAATTAAGAAGCCGTTATTATATCCCGCTGTCCGCAATCAGACAGGGAGTTGTTATAACACAACTCTTATTTTTCCTAAAATCCAGTGCCTATCATTACTCCAGGTGTACTGGTGAGGCAGTTCCATAAATCGCCACTAATTTACAGAATGCTTTATAAAGATAACTGCATGAGGTTCAGTTGTTAAAGAAATGGGAAAAAAGCACAGTATCCAAGAAGACCTGATAATGTCAATTTACAGTTTCGTAGACGACTGATAGTGCCGTTTGAAAGACATGAACACACATTACAAATATATTAGAAAAAAAAAGAAAGAAAAAAAGCACCGCTATCTGATTAACAATCGTTTCAAGCAGGAGCGCCACATTATAAAACCCACCTGATACCTACTGCATCAACAAGTGAGGTATGGTCGCACAAAAATTGGAAGAAAAAAAAACACAACAAAAGACACATACAAATTCTTCCCTTGTAAAACATTCATCAAATCAGACGTCCCCTAAGCTATACGCGGCTGTATGATAACAACACAGCATCGTCCTGTGTCTGTGATGTATTGACAACGTCCCGGTGCAGCACTGTGAGGCTTGGTGCAGCAGCCAGGTGCTTGGCGCTGGGACATCCTGCTTCTTCTGCCAGCATGCTGGGTGACTATTGACGTTTTCCTGCTCATCACTACCGTCACTTCTCGGGTTTCACGGACATCCATACAGGCAAGGCATTGTTTTCTGATGTTTATTTAGAACTTGTCGTTATGAAGACAGGTAAGTTACAGGTCTAGGCAGGCAGGCGGTCTGTACATGTAAGCCTTATATCAGTACACGTGTCTTTGTGGAAGGATCGTTTGTGTTTTCAAAGCGCAGCTCGGAGTTTGTCGGGTCGAGCTGACTCCGCCTGTGTTGGTCTCCCTCTCTAAATTTCTCTCTCTCTCTCTCTCTCTCCCTGTGTGTAGTAGTAGTAGTCTTCAAGTTTCAAGTTTTAATTATCCTTTCACTCCTATTGGAGTATGGAGGATTACTGTAAAATAATATTTTCGTGCCCAGAACAAACATTTCCAAATACACAACAATTTCACATAAAAGTTGAGAAACCACAAATGTCTTTTAACTCCAAAAGTATAGCTAGGCAACATTTGCAAATCTAATCATCTTACAGCTAAAATGACTTTTTTGTCTCCTTTGAGCAAATTACAAAAATTAAAAACCGATTTTGGAGACAAATATTTTTTTTAGGAACATATCTATTTCGTAGCTGATCATAACTGGGACATTCCATTATAAAATGAAACTCATCACCAATCACAGACATGTTACAAACCTTACAAAGCCGTGACTCTCGTGGTATGCCTTTGTGTCTCCCTGTTTCTATTTCCAGCTTATGATTACTACTTCGAAATCTGAAGAAGCTGATAATGTAATTATCAGGCATTTGACTTATATATTTTTCTCTACCAAATCCACTATTGAAATTTCGATAAAACAAACATTTACTACTCCCCTCTACAGCATGTCTCCATAGATTTTGAAAACTATCTCTCAAAGCAATGTTGACATTCTTGCAGAAAGTTTCCCTCTCCAAGAAGAATTGAGCATCCCAAACACAGTCATACCCTGCTTCTATTAAAATTTGTCTAATACAACTCATCCATTTTGAAGAATAAATACCATTTCGATATAAGTCAAGTAATATCAAATATATTTTCCCAGAATATTTTTCTGTGTTTGATATCATTTAGCTGGTCCAAAATCGAACTAATCTCATTTTCAATAACACACTAACTGGATAAATACCAGTTTCTCCATAAACAATTTGGGTCATCGTATTTCTGTTCAGTTTGAACAAGCGTTTCAAAAATTTCACTTCTAATTTTTCAAGTATATCTACATTTTCATAACCCCATATTTCTGCACCATACAACAAAATAGGAACAATCATAGACTGGTACATGTCCAGAATGATATGTAAAGGTAAATCTTGATTTCTGGCTGACTGAAGTAACGAAAACATAGCTTTTTGGCCCTGTTCATAAATCATTTTTTTTAGCTTTGTAAAAAGTTCCGTTTCTACTAAATTCGATGCCAAGATATTTAAAAGAATCGACAACATCCAAACATGCATCACCAAACAGGCTTTAGTTTGTTTGTAGAATTAAATATCATTACTTTAGTTTTCTTTACATTGACCACTAGTTTCCATTTTAAACAATATTTGTGAAAAACATTGAGGGACTGTTGTAATCCTTTTTTCGTCTCTGAAAGTAAAATTGTGTCATCTGCATACAACAGTACAAATAATCGCATGTAATTATCTAACTCTGAAGTGTTAACATTCAATAAAAGATCAACAGATGGACTCTGATGTTCAGTCAAATACAACTCTAAATCATTGAGATACAGAGAAAAAAGCAAAGGCGAGAGATTTTCTCCTTGTCGTACACCCTTACAAATGCTAAAGAAATCAGATTTTTCACCATTTAAAAACACACATGACTTAATTCTATCATACATGTTCATTATGACACGCAAAATTTTACCATTCACGCCTTCATGAACAAGTTTTTGCCATAACCCACTTCTCCAAACTGAATCAAAGACTTTTTTAAAATCAACAAAAGCACAGCAAAGTTACTTCTTTTTCATGGAGAAAATATCAATTTGTGATTTCAAAACAAACATTTGATCTAATGTAGAATGGCACTGTCTAAATCCTGCTTGGGCTCCTGAAAGTATATTGTTTGCATTGATATAATCAGTCAGTCTAGCATTTAACACTGTAGTGAATAGTTTTCCAGCACAACTGAGCAAAGATATTCCCCTATAATTATCACAGTCAAGTGTATCACCTTCGCCTTTATACAATGGCAATATCAAGCCGGATACCCATTTTTCTGGTACAACACCTTCGTCCAGTATCTTGTTAAATAATTTACAGTATGTTTCTGTCAGCAAAGGAACGCTGTTAATGATATATTCATTACGAATCATGTCTTCACCAGCACTTTTGCCTTTCTTCAGTCTTTTGATGGCTGAAGTAATTTCATCTTCAGTAATACATTCATTTAAAATATCATCATTATCCTCTAAATTGATAATGTGCATTGCCGTTGTACTGTCAATATGTTCATTATCATTAACGTTAAGGTTGCTGAAATGGTGAAACATGTCTTCTAAATTTATGGGACATGATGTTTTCTTTTTCTTTTTAATTCTATTCCATAGTTCTCTTGAATTGCTTTTGCGTAAACTTCGTAGTTCTCTGTGCCTTTTTTTTTTCTCCACGTCTTTTCTGCTTTCTTTAAAACGGACTTGTAACTTTTGCTGGCTCTTTCGAGCGTGTCTCTATTTTTACTATGATTTCTTCTTTTTTTTTTTTTTTTACTCTGTGCTTAGCTTTAAAATATTCTGATCGGCTTCGTTTGCATGTGGAATCAAACCAACTGCGACTATCTCTGTGTTTTGTCTTAGAATTACGAATTTGATATGTCCCGAGAGTATCTTTTGCCGTCTGAATCAGAATGTTTGCGAGCTTATCATTTATGACGTCAATATCATCAGCATCGATTGCGTCATTTAAGTGTGTAAGCTCAGCGTCAGACAAATTTTCTTGAAAAGAAGCAGCCTTTTCGTGTTCCCATTTTCGTATTATTTCATTCTGACCTGTTTGATGTCGCACATTTTTTATGACACGGTATGACAGCCGTATCAGTATGCTTTTTATGGTTCAATATGTGGCACTCAGTAGCCAGAGACAAGATCAACGGGCTGTGTACATCAGATAATAAAGCATCAAATGGGAAAATAGTAAAATCTGTTATTTTTGTGAACAAAAAGGGGGATCTAATCATGTAGTCAACCACAGTACAGCCATTACCAGTGAACATTCCGATTCCGTCATCTCTCCCTGCTCTTCCATTAAGAATATACAATGAAGACGATTTACACAAGTCAATCAATCTATACCCATAGTTGTTTGGTCGACGATTATCTTGATTATGTCTACACTTAACTGGATACAACTGCTCATCTAAAACATTGATCAAATCATGGAATGGACCTTTACTGTCACTCTGATGTTGATCAATAAAATCTTTCAAATTTTTTGTATAAGCATTAAAGTCACCTGCTAACAGAATATAACAATTATTGTATATCAAAGAGCATGTTTTCAACATCATCAAACATACCAACACTATTATACACTGATCCTTCAGGAGAGATATAAACCACTCCAACACACACATCTTTGTCATATCCCATTAAAGATGATTTTATCATGAACCATGCTGAGTTGCTGTCTTTGTTTGGTAGAGTGGTTATATAATTACAATATTTCTTTTTGTATGCAAAAGCAACATCACCTGAACGTTGGTATGATGAACATTTTCGACTAAAAACATGTATTGTATACCCGAGTTCATCGAAAACATTTTCAAGGAATGAGTGATCTTGCTTGTCTGTTTTTTGTTTCTGTTAATAAAATAACATCAAACTTTTCTCTGTAACAAATTCACTATGCTTTAACCTACTTCGCAACCCACAAACACTGTGTGATACAAAGCTATGTCTTTCAACAGCTGAGCTTTTTGAATAGTTCACAGAAGAATCATGTAAAACAAAACAACAATCACGTGAAATAAAACAATCTACAAAACTGTCAGGTAACAAATTTTGACCGTTTTCTGAAAGAAAACTGCATTGCCCTCCGTCGCACCCCTATCCCACAACATGCTGAAAACCCAAAGCTTCAAAGTCTACACTGTCCACACCAAGGTGGAATAGGTCATCAGGGTTGTCAATCAGGACGACCTTGGCGTTTGTAGTTTGGCTCGGCGTCTTCTTGAGGACACAGCGGACCCGACCGTCATGCGTTGTCAACACCCTGTCAACTGCCTCGTTGCGTTTTGCTACATGTAGCAGTCTGTAGCGGAGAGGAGTCAGGTCGTCGTTGATGAAGACTTTCTTGAACTCCTGGGTCTCTTTCAGGGCACGTCGCTTCTCCATCAACGTCGCCTTTGTCCGCTGAGACAAATTTCACCAGCACAGGTCGGCCAGTGGGAAACAGTGGAGTTTCACTTTCACTTTCACTGCATTGACAGCCACAATCATCAATTTGATTTTTACGCCGTTTTGTTTGGTTGCGATGAAAGAAAAACAAACTACAGAAAGCGACAGACCTATTAGTGAGGATGAAAACCTAGTCCTACTCTAAGTGGGTTCTCCAGCAGGCTACTATCACTTCACTTTTCGCCCTTCCGAGCTAGCCGGTCCCTTGCAGGGCCCCAAAAATAAATTTAAAAAAACCACAGAAGTATTGGGGTAAGAGAGGGGGTGGGGAGGAGGAAGGGGGTGGGGGGGTAAGGGACCTATTATCTAATTGAGTATTGACTGGGGGGCACCCTAGACTTAAAGGTGTCCAAGGTGTCTGCTGCCATAGCTGTTTCAGGCAGGTTGTTCCAGTCACGTATCGTTCTGGGGAAGAAGGAATATTGCCTGTATTGGGTTTTACACCGGATCTGGTTGAGCGACTTTGACGCCATGGACGACAACACCCCAGTGGAGGAGATGTGGCAGCGTCGATGTGCACAAGATGGCAAAGAACATCCCCCACAAGACAGCAAGACCAAAGGCTTCCTGCCCCTGGTTCACCCCTGAACTGCACAGTCTCTGTAGGAAAAGGGACCACAAGTACAGGAAAATGAAAAAAACAAGGGACAGTAGATCAGAGAATGCAAGACACCCACCCCCGCACACCAGGCCTGCATAGGGAATCAAAGACCGCAGATCACCGGAGAAGGTGCCAGGCTCATTACCAAGATCAAGTTAAGGCCCTGGAGAGGGAGATCCAAAGAAAACTCCGGCTTGCATACTGGAATTACACAGGGAGACTCTTCTCGCAAAAGAACACAGAAGAAGACACAAGGCCCTGTACCAAATGCTTCTGGACTTATGTCAAACACCAGAAGTCCTCTAATTCTGGAGTAGCCCCTCTCAAGGTTCAGGGTAAACTGATCACGGACTCCAAAGCAAGGCTGAAGCTCTCAACACTCAGTTTTACAGCACTTTTAGCAATGGAGACAAATACACACAAGAGCAATTCAGCAATAAATGCAACATGCAGGGCAACAGAGACGACTATCCAACTATGGGCAACATCACCATCACTGAAGCTGGTGTACACAAGCTCCTTGCTGGACTAAACACAACCAAGGCCACTGGCCCGGATGGTCTGCCACCAAGAGTCCTCAGGGAATGTGCCCTCGAAGTGGCCCCTATCCTGACATGGATCTACCAGTGCTCCCTTGACTCGGAACAGGTCCCGAATGACTGGTGAGTGGTGACAGTCACGCCTATCTACAAGAAGGGTGAATACTACAACCCAGCAAACTACCGCCCAGTATCTCTGACCAGTGTGCCCTGTAAAGTGCTGGAACACATAGTGAGCCAGCTCATGACTCACCTGGAAGAGAACTACATACTGGGCGATGAACAACACGGGTTCCACTCCACCGCTCCTGTGAGACACAGCTCCTGGAGTTTCTCACCAAGCTGACTGCCAACATTGAGGGGAGAGACGAAACTGACACTGTGGATTGAAAGCTTGCTGGATAGCAGAAGACAGTCTATGGCTGTGGACGGAAAGAGGGCTGGGCACACTCGGGTTAGATCAGGAGTACCGCAGGGCTCAGTGCTTGGTCCATGCCTGTTCCTGGTATACATATGCAACCTAGCATCACGAGTGACATCCCCTGCTCGCCTATTCACAGTCAACACTGCTGTGTACCATCTTATCACTGCCCCAAGCAACTACGACACCCTGCAAGATGACCTGAGGAAACTAGAGGCCTGGGAAGATGAATGGGAGATGCAATTCCATCCTGAAAAATGTAGTGTCCTCACGTGCACCATGAGGAGAAACAGCAGTCCTCGGGAGTACCATCTGCACAGTCACCGGCTGGAGTCTGTGACGGCCACTAAATATCTTGGCGTCACACTCCAGTCCAATCTCTGCTTCACAAACCATATCAACAGCATGGTGACAAAGGCAAACAGGACACTTGGCTTCCTACGAAGGAATCTGAGGAAGGCGTCAATCAAAATAAAGTCACTCGCCTACAAATCCCTGATACACCCTATCCTCGAATAGCACCGGACACCGTTTCAGGGGAAGCAACCTATTCATTCATAAATATGTCAGGAGCGATTGCCTCCATTATACCCAATGAGCACAAAAGGCCATGTCAGGGCTGATCACCAGTCTATTCTTAAAACCAGTCACAGGGAACACAAAATGATGTTAAAAGATGGATTGAAACAATATTAAATGAACCAATTAAATATCATTATCTCACATCTCACTCAATCCACGTAAAACTCCAACCAAGTTAAAAGATATTCAAACAACAAAAAGATCACATCACGAACATATGTCTCAGTTTCTGTTTCAAGGAGGTGTCAAAGCAAGTGGACAGATCCAGAAACAATGCATGACATCTGCTGTAAACGAAAAAAAAGAAAAAAAGTGACAGATGCCTGACCTAATATAAACCAAACATGCTGCTCAGGCCTTGAGGGCCTATCTCATGTTTCAGACCATGTAAGTGGTGGCAGATATTTTTGACATGATAGTACATTAAAACAAACAAACAAAACAACAAAAAACTATACCCAGAAATCTGCATTAAATAGAAGTTGGGAAGCTTGTGTATTGAAACAGAGATGTAAGACTGTGCCATTTGCCTCATCTTCTCAGTCTTCATAATCACCAGCTGAGTGGCTTTCCAAAACTGAATGTCACTGTCCTCACTTGGTGTCCCTCAGGTGGATTTTCTTGTGTTTTCTCAGGCTGCCTGCCTCTGTAAACCTTCTACTGCATACTTCACACTGGTATGGCTTCACACCAGTGTGTGTCCTCATATGCACATCCAGCTGCACTTTCTGTATAAAGCTCTTACTGCACATGCTGCATTCAAACGGCTTCTCTCCTGTGTGGATCAGCTTGTGCCTTTTCAGGTTGTTGGAAAACGTGAAAGCTCTGTTGCACACATCACACACGTAGCGTTTCTGGGCAGAATGGATAGCTTTGTGCATCCACAGACTGTTTGGATGTTTGAACGTCTTGAAGCACACCTTGCATGTTACAGGTTTGGGATTGGTGTTGATCTTTCTGGGGAGGTCCATATGGGTCCTCTTGTGCGTGTTCAGGTGCTTTTCCAGTTTGAAGGTCTTACAGCACAGCTCACACATGAAGGGCCTTTCATCAGAATGGATCGCTTTGTGTATCTTAAGAGCGGCTGCTGAATAAAAGGTCTTGCTGCACATGTCACAGGCAAAGGGTTTGATGCCAGAGTGGGTCCGCTTGTGGCTCCAGAGGTGACGGGACTGAGTGTAACTCTTGCTGCACATGTCACAGGCGTATGGTTTCTTTTCACTGTGTGTGGCCCTGTGCTCCCTCCAGCTGCCTAATGTCGGGAACATCTGCTTGCACACATCACATGCGTAGGACTTTTCTTCACAGTGAACTTTCTTGTGTTTCTTTAAGTTCCACACGGTAATGAACGTTTTGCCACAGGTGTCACACATGTAAGGTTTATTGCCCGTGTGCAACGCTCTGTGCATTTTCAAGTCGCTTGCCCTCCAGAAGCTCTTGTTGCACATGTCACAGGCAAATGATTTCTCCTGTCTTTCGTGGATAGTCTTGTGTTTCTTGAAGTCACTTTTCCTTAAGAACCCTTTGCCACAGGCATCACAGAGAAACGATTTATGGCCCTTGTGCAGTGCCAAGTGTGACTTCAAGGAATTAACACACACAAAACTTTTGCTGCAGATTTCGCATGTAAAAGGTTTTGAATCAGTGCTGCACAGAGGAGGCTGTGCAACATGAGTTGAATTGGTGGTGCATGTAAATGATTTTGAATCAGCCATGTGTGTAGAAGGTTGTGTAACAATATTGTGGGTAAAAGATTCCAGATCAGAATAGTGTCTATCTGTGATCCCCATCGGGACAGCATGCAGCAGCCTGTGTTTTTTCATGTCGTATTTCCTGGAAAAAGTTTTGTGGCACACATCACAAGCAAAATGTCTCTGACCACAGCAGGTCAGCTTGTGCTTGTCCAAACTTATGGGTCTTTTAAAGGTCTTCCCACACCTGTCACAACCCAAGGACTCCTGACCAACATGCAGACTTCTCTGGTCACAGTAGAGGGGCAGTGGTAACTCTTCTTGAAGCTGCACTGGTAATGATGCTCCAGTGTCCTGAAACACATCAAGGGAACAATGTAGGATGGGTTTGTTTTTTGTTTTTGTTGTATTTCTTAATGACAGAGCCATACAACAGCTTTTCTAGCTGGCATGGTGAGTACAGAGTAACATTACCAAGTGAGTGAAGATCATGGGGAGAAAAACCACTTTAAGATTTCATGTTATCTTCTGTGCTTGTACGATGAAGCTGATACCTTTATGTTGGCTTTTACATGTGATGTATGGTATCTGGCAGCAGGCTTTCTAAAGTGATGTATGACATACTGGAGTTGGCTTGATGCAAATCTTGGAGTTGGCTTTTACATGTGATGGATGATATCTTGGAGTTGGCTTTTACACGTGATGGATGATACCTTTGAGTTGGCTTTTACATGTGATGTATACCTTGGAGTTGGCTTCTACATGTGATGGATGATACCTTTGAGTTGGCTTTTACATGTGATGTATGATACATTGGAGTTGGCTTTTACATGTGATGTATGATACATTGGAGTTGGCTTTTACATGTGATGTATGATACCTTGGAGTTGGCTTTTACATGTGATGGATGATACCTTGGAGTTGGCTTTTACATGTGATGGATGATACCTTGGAGTTGGCTTCTACATGTGATGGATGATACCTTGGAGTTGGCTTTTACATGTGATGGATGATACCTTGGAGTTGGCTTTTACATGTGATGGATGATACCTTGGAGTTGGCTTTTACATGTGATGGATGATATCTTGGAGTTGGCTTTTACATGTGATGGATGATACCTTGGAGTTGGCTTTTACATGTGATGGATGATATCTTGGGAGTTTTTTTGGGTTTTTTTTCATGTAATGTATGATATCTCGGAGTTATCTTTTTCAAGTAATGTATGATATCTTGGAGTTATCTTTTTTCATGTAATGTATATCTTGGATTTGGCTTTCACATGTGATGACATGTCCTACATGTAAAACCCACCAGTAGATCTGTATGAGTGTATGTGGGAGTTCAGAACACAAACACTGAAGAAGACAAGGTCGTTTTGTTTACCGACCTATTCATTCACTAGCATATATTAGTGATCGATTTTAACCCACCATATAGGCAGCCATACTCTCTTTTTGGGGGTGAGCAAGTCAGGTATATTCTTGTTTCTATAACCCACCAAACACTGACATGGATATGGGATATTTAACGTGCACAATTGATCATCTACATGCATATACACATGACAGGGGTTCAGGCACTAACAGGTCCGCAAACCTGTTGAGCTGGGAAAACAGGAACATCTTAACCCACCTTGCACACTCAGACAGGGATTCAAACCCAGAACCCTCACACTGAAAGTCCAATGCACTCAGCTGTTGCACCTGTCCTGACAATACTGAGAAGGGACATAACCCTCACCTGATCTTGCAGACTTCCATCAGCATCGTTCTTGTCAGAGTGAGTTCCCTCCCCTGCCTGGACTTCTTGCTCCTGCTCCTCTTTAATCTCCACCAGGTCAGTGACATCCTCCTCAGCACATCTATTGTCGTTGTCATCATCATCACCTCTGTCACGACCGTTACCTGTCCAGGGGTGTCCAGGTGTGCGTCCACCTGAGGACTGTGTGTGTGTCCACACTGCGGTCAGTTCCTCCCTGTCCTGGGTGTCCGACTCCTGTCTGTCTGCTGGGCCCCTCTGTGTGGACACAACACCTGGTCACTGTCATCACACCTGTGTGTCACGTGTACACCTGTATTGTTCATTGTCATCTGTACCTGTCCTCTCATAGAAAAAAACAAAACAACTACCATGCTGCAATTAGCTAAAACTTACTTCAGAACTAAGGTGTAAGAACAGAAGACAAACTTACTAAGAATGTGAAAGAACAGAAGACAAACTTACCTCAGAAGGTGAAAGAACAGAAGACAAACTTACTTCAGAAGGTGAAAGAACAGAAGACAAACTTACTTCAGAAGGTGAAAGAACAGAAGACAAACTTACTTCAGAAGGTGAAAGAACAGAAGACAAACTTACTAAGAATGTGAAAGAACAGAAGACAAACTTACTTCAGAAGGTGAAAGAACAGAAGACAAACTTACTTCAGAAGGTGAAAGAACAGAAGACAAACTTACTAAGAATGTGAAAGAACAGAAGACAAACTTACTTCAGAAGGTGAAAGAACAGAAGACAAACTTACTTCAGAAGGTGAAAGAACAGAAGACAAACTTACTTCAGAAGGTTAAAGAACAGAAGACAAACGTACTTCAGAAGGTTAAAGAACAGAAGACAAACGTACTTCAGAACGGAGGTGAATGAACAGAAGACAAACTTACTTCAGAAGGTGTAAGAACAGAAGACAAACTTACTTCAGAACGGAGGTGAAAGAACAGAAGACAAACGTACTTCAGAAGGTTAAAGAACAGAAGACAAACGTACTTCAGAAGGTTAAAGAACAGAAGACAAACGTACTTCAGAAGGTGAATGAACAGAAGACAAACTTACTTCAGAAGGTGTAAGAACAGAAGACAAACTTACTTCAGAAGGTATAAGAACAGAAGACAAACTTACTTCAGAAGGTGTAAGAACTGACACACCCTCAGTGTGATAATATGTGTATTTATCACCACAAAATCACACCTCATAATTCTGTGCATTGGTTACATGCGAAGCTGCACAGTGATCATAAATAAGTCATATTATGCCCTTGTTGAAATGTAAAACTATTCATGATGATGAGATTTAAACTGATTACTGCACAGGTACAGTTGTCACCATGTGTCTACACAGATTAGTGACAGTTCCACACATCTATACTGCATATATGACACTGTGAAAAAATAATATGCAATTTTCTTTTCACTAAACCATGAAGTTGCCATACGCCCATTCAAACATGTTGCAATGCACTTCAAGACTTGAAAAGGTGATAATCCAAGGATGTCAAAATAGACTGCATCAGTTAAGCAGTGACGTCTTCATCAGTGTGTTCACCAAGCTTACTGAAAGACTGATTTGTGCTTGAGGCTAGACAGAGACCTGTCTTTCAAGGGGAGGATAACTCCACACTGACACAAAACTAAAGTTTCTGATTTCATGTAAATGGCAAAATAGATTCTGTGTGCAAGTGTGTGTGTGTGGGTGTGTGTATATGTGAGCATGCCCTTTTGCGTTGTATTACTAAGGAAAAATAATTTGAAAAAAAGACTCAAGAAGTTTTGTCTCTTTTTGTTTTTCACCCCACTTTTTACAAAAAGTCCAGAACACCACTGTGAGACTTCTTTACCCACATACAGCTAAACACACATTACAAAAAACAATGCTAGTATTTTATCTGACATAGAAAAATGTTGATATTCTGATTTGCACACAAACAGATGCACACACACACACACACACACACACACACACCTGGTTGACTCACCTTGCTGACACTGATGACTACCTCCGACACCTGGCCAGCAGACACTGCAGCGGGTGAGTGGACGAGGTGGTACTCCTTCACTTCCCTCCCTCCCTCATCCCGAAGACACTCACCCTCCTCCTCCTTCAGTCTCACCCCCTCAGCAGTGTGTGAGGGGAGAACACTGGAGGGACCAGTATGTGAGGGGAGAACACTGGAGGGACCAGTGAGTGAGGGGAGAGCACTGGAGGGACCAGTGTGTGAGGGGAGAGCACTGGAGGACCCCTGACAGTGAGGGCACAGCGCAGACAGAGGACCTCCACACATGGTGCACACCGTCACGCCTGATGGGAACACCCTGCAGCTGTCTTCGTAACTGACAACAACACATCAGTCACACTTAAATATAATACTTCTATTCTTAAAAAAATATCCAATATTTACTGTACTATATGTGGACTGTTGGCCTTGCGGAAACGCGTCCGCCACGGAAGTGAGAGAATCTGAATGCACTGGTTCGAATCCCAGAGTCGTCAGTATTTTCTCCCCCTCCACTAGACCTTGAGTGGTGGTCTGGATGCTAGTCATTTAGATGAGATGATAAACAGAGGTCCCCTGTGCTGCTAGCATGTACTTAGCACACATTAAAAAATTTTTTTTTTAAAACCATAGCAACAAAAGAGTTGTCACTGGTAAAATTATGTAGAAAAATCCACTTTAATAGGAAAACAAACAAAATTGCAGGCAGAGAAAAAACAAAAAAAGGGTGGCGCTCTCAGTGTAGTGACATGCTCTCCGTGGGGAGACCAGCCCGAATGTCTCACAGAGAAATCTGTTGTGACAAAAGAGATTTTCAATACAATAACCTCTGTACTTTTCAATCCAACAATTACTAAATATGTCTGATTAAAAAAAAAATCTTTGATGATTGTACACTACACATGTGATCTGATTTTTATCATAAATTCAGTTGGTGCAAAGAGAAAGAGGAAGAATGAATGAATAGAAAAGGGATGGTAATAGGGTGGTGGTATGGGGTGGGGGGGGGGGGGGGTCAAGGTACAGGTTGAGAGCAAGACAGACTGAGAGAGAGAGACCAAGACCAAAAGTAGGAAAGAAGTGGTGATGGATGGAAGGATAGTGGGGGTTAAGAGGAATCCCTCACGTCACAACACACACACCTCTCCCACATCACCCACACTACAGGAGATGTTATGTATGAAATCTGTGCGGTGCGATCACTCACTACTTGAGCAGGAAGCAGGCGATGTCCTCATTCTCATGCAGTCCATGCTGTTGGCCCACTTGTTTCCAGTGCAGGAAGGCAGGCGAGCGGAGAAAGGACGAACTGAATTCTGACTTCACCTCAAACTTGGCCCCCTCCTCCGAACTGCACCACTGTGGGGATGGCTGCTTCACTTCACTTTCTCTCCTGCTGGCAGTGACAGAAGGATAGTTTTAGTGTTTCACACAGATCTACACACACACACACACAGAGAGAGAAAAATGAAGTTAATCATCACACACACACACACACACACACACATACATACATACACACACTGACATACACAGACAATACAGACAGTACTCAGTCAGAGGTAGACATTACATACAGTACTCAGAGGTATACAACACAGAAAATACTAAGTCAGAAGTAGATAATACAGAAAGTACATAGTCAGAGGTAGACATTACAGACAGTACTCAGTCACATGTAGACAATACAGACAGTACTCAGAGGCAGACAGTACCCAGTCAGATGTAGACAACACAGACAATACCCAGTCGGGTACTCAGTCAGGGGTAGACAACACAGACAGTACCCAGTCAGGTACTCAGACAGGGGTAGACAACACAGACTACTCAGACAGGGGTAGACAACACAGACTACTCAGGTACTCAGTCAGGGGTAGACAGTACAGACAGTACTCAGTCAGGGGTAGACAACACAGACAGTACTCAGGGGTAGACAGTACTCAGTCAGAGGCAGACAACACAGACAGTACTCAGTCAGGGGTAGACAACACAGACAGTACTCAGGGGTAGACAGTACTCAGTCAGAGGCAGACAACACAGACAGTACTCAGTCAGAGGCAGACAATACAGACAGTACTCAGTCAGAGGCAGACAACACAGACAGTACTCAGGGGTAGACAGTACTCAGTCAGAGGCAGACAACACAGACAGTACTCAGTCAGAGGCAGACAACACAGACAGTACTCAGGGGTAGACAGTACTCAGTCAGAGGCAGACAACACAGACAGTACTCAGTCAGGGGTAGACAACACAGACAGTACTCAGGGGTAGACAGTACTCAGTCAGAGGCAGACAACACAGACAGTACTCAGTCAGGGGTAGACAACACAGACAGTACTCAGGGGTAGACAGTACTCAGTCAGAGGCAGACAATACAGACAGTACCCAGTCAGAGGCAGACAACACAGACAGTACCCAGTCAGAGGCAGACAACACAGACAGTACCCAGTCAGAGGCAGACAATACAGACAGTACTCAGTCAGAGGCAGACAACACAGACAGTACTCAGTCAGAGGCAGACAATACAGACAGTACTCAGTCAGAGGCAGACAACACAGACAGTACCCAGTCAGAGGCAGACAACACAGACAGTACTCAGTCAGAGGCAGACAACACAGACAGTACTCAGTCAGAGGCAGACAACACAGACAGTACTCAGTCAGAGGCAGACAACACAGACAGTACTCAGTCAGAGGCAGACAACACAGACAGTACTCAGTCAGGGGTAGACAATACAGACAGTACTCAGGGGTAGACAGTACTCAGTCAGAGGCAGACAACACAGACAGTACTCAGTCAGGGGTAGACAACACAGACAGTACCCAGTCAGAGGTAGACAACACAGACAGTACTCAGTCAGAGGCAGACAACACAGACAGTACCCAGTCAGAGGTAGACAACACAGACAGTACTCAGTCAGGTACTCAGGGATAGACAGTACAGACAGTACTCAGGGATAGACAGTACAGACAGTACTCAGGGGTAGACAGTACAGACAGTACTCAGAGGTAGACAATACAGACAGTACTCAGTCAGGTACTCAGTCAGGGGTAGACAGTACTCAGTCAGAGGTAGACAATACAGACAGTATTCAGGGGCAGACAGTACCCAGATGTAGACAACACAGGCAGTGCGCAGTCACAGGTAGGTGGTCACGAAGTCAGAGAAACTAGGACACCAGACACTTATCCTGTGGGACATGGCATACCCATCTCCCTACCCCCCTGTGAGGCCAACTGACACCCCTGCTGACAACAGCGAACACACCCACCTCCCTTCCCCCCTGTCAGACCCACTGACACCTGTGATGACAACACACCCACCTCCCTTCCCCCCTGTCAGACCCACTGACACCTGTGATGACAACACACCCACCTCCCTTCCCCCCTGTCAGACCCACTGACACCTGTGATGACAACACACCCACCTCCCTTCCCCCCTGTCAGACCCACTGACACCTGTGATGACAACACACCCACCTCCCTTCCCCCCTGTCAGACCCACTGACACCTGTGATGACAACACACCCATCTCCCTTCCCCCCTGTCAGACCCACTGACACCTGTGATGACAACACACCCACCTCCCTTTTCCCCTGTCAGACCCACTGACACCTGTGATGACAACACACCCACCTCCCTTCCCCCTTGTCATGCCCAAGTGGGTGGTGTGACCCAGGACCCACTGACACCTGTGCTGACAACAGTGAGCACTGAGCAGGGACAGCAGGCTGGGGGGTGGGGCGCATCATACTGACAATGATGTCTGTTGGCACAGGGCTTGGAGCGACCGATCTCTCCTCCGGCAGACATTCTGTGGGTAGACTTCCTTCAGCAAGTTTCCTTTTCCCACTGGGTCCTGGAAATAGAAAATTTTCATTTTATATATATGGCGTTATGTATCTTCATCTTACTGGCAGATTTCTAGTTAGTACTGTGAGGATGCATGTGAAAGTTTGGCCATTTTCTTGATGCATATCTCTGTTTAAAGCTTTTAACTGGACTTAAAGGAAGAAAGAAAAACAACAATGCACACACGGACACACACACACAAAGGAGTGTAGGGTGGGGGTGGGGGGCTTGAGCATTTGACTTTTTCCATTCATACAGTGTGTTGATTAAAAACAAAACGAAGTCTTTGCGTTTGGCACTATTTTTATTTTCACCTGAACATTTTCATTTTGTTGCTATTGAAAAAAAAAAGGAAAAGATTTAGGGTCAACAGAAAAGATATGTGTCTGTGGGGTTAGTGCAACCAAAACTTTTTTTTTTTCCTTGAAAAAGTTTTGACTTTTCTTCTTCAAACGGTCTCCCCTTTCAGTGTCTGGGATCATCTTCTTTTGTACTCTGCCATGCATTACTTGTGATAAGGCACATGAATAAAAATCAGATGTAAGAGCAAAGTTGCCATTTTTCAATGAAAGATTAATATGCTAAAAAAAAAAAAAAAAAAAAAAGATTATAAAACAACAACAAACAAACGGTAATCTTTTTTCCTCTACTTTCATTTGAAACAGTTGTGTCTTTGACCCATTTGTGTGCACTGCAAAGAATGGATGGTTGTCACTTTCACAGGGTTTCACACTCTGCATATATATATATACATACATATATGTTCCAGTGATTTATGATCATAAATTAGTTTAAATTCATCCAGTTAACAAACACTGCAAACAGAATAATAATTTTAAAGTCTTTATTCATCAAATTAACATTGCAAACAGCATAATCATTTTGTCTGATCATCTGATCAACAGAAAAATTGTAAGCAGCATGTCTGCACCCCAGAATCAGTAAATATGCTTACGTGCCTAAAGCCCACGTCCCCTACCCCCCCTCCACTACACACACATACACAAGCACACAAACAAGGCATGCACACACACACACACACACACACACACACACACACACACACACACACACACATGCATAAGCATGCACATGTACACACACACATACACAGAGACAGAAAGGAAAATGACAAAAAAATAAATAAAAATTAAACCTAAGAAACCATGAATACATTACATATATCTGTATAGATACAATCAATTTGTAAAGAATTCAACATTTTCTTCACCATGACAACTAAACTATTGTCCATTTTACCAGAAACTGCCACACATGGAAGATGTTTTGGAGTTTCCCCACATTTCTTAGGCATCCAAAATGTTGGAAGAGAGCCCGGTACCAGTGAATGCCTTCCAGCAGCTGAAAACAGAAATAAACTTTTAATATTTTTCTATCACTTACTTATTTTACATCAGAATTACTGTGCACACACACACACACACACAGTAAGGTAATCTCTTTTTCAAACAAGAATGTGCTTGATGCACAACTGGAAAGTTCAGTGTTTACAGCACAAATTCAATACATCAGAATAAGAATCAGTGCTTCAGAGTGATGCACTGGCCAAAAAACGATAGTGTATCAAATCAAATTCTAATGTGTCAGATACACACATCAGAGCCTAATATCAATAATCATCACTGATAGTGGATACAATATGATACTATACAATCGCAACCACCCACCAAACCACACACACACACCTGTCCACACATAGTAATGTATCTGTGCACACAAAAACACATTGGCCTAAAGAAATATTCTATAGAAATCAGGATGCTTTACTCTGGCATGATTTTGTGACCATTTATTAGAGTTAACTTAATTCACAATATATTATAACACTGAAATTCTCGCAGCATAATTTGTCTTCACGGAGAGACAGGTTATGGTTTAAATGTTGCTTTTGTATCAGTGGGCTTTCTCAGTTTCTGATTGTTATTTTACACTATCTTTCAATACAAATTCACACAGGTGCATACTCTTTGATACACAGAAAAAAAACCCAGAACAATGCACACAGTCCACAACGCACACAATCCATTTTGCTAGTAGTAGTACTGGAATTATAATGTTAAAGTCCTTTTTCCATTATTCCCAATCCAAATAAAGTTGAAACTAAAACCTTAGTTCTTACCCATAATGCTGCTGACATACTGACAACCAAACTGAAACATAGCATAGGTGCTGGATCATATCCCCTCTGCCTGTGGCACAGTTTAATTTCTTTATTTGACACTAAAAATAATGTGACACCACCAGTTTGACAGATTTGCACCACAGCCACTGACCAAAGTGGCCCAACATTTAATTCAGTATTTAATGGCCAATATCTAATTGAAAACTAATATGCCTAAACTGTATAATTGTGATATTAAGCCAGCTTGCAAATATACCACCCAACATAAACTCACATTCAGTGTGTGTGTGTGTGTTTGTGTGTGTGTGTGTGTATTTGTGTGTGTGTGTGTGTGTGTGTGTGTGTGTGTGTGTGTGTGTGTGTGTGTGTGTGTGTGTGCAACTAAAGGTTAATCTGATAATAAATTGTTTCTGTCAGTCAGTCAATGTGTATGTGGACTCAGTCAGACAGTGTGCAAGGGGTCTGTCAGTCAGTGTGTGTGTGTGTGTGTGTGTGTGTGTGTGTGTGTGTGTGGTTTCACTGTTCAGTCAATCAGTCAGTCAGTGTGTGTGTGTGTGTGTGTGCGGTTTCACTGTTCAGTCAATCAGTCAGTCAGTGTGTGTGTGTGTGTGTGTGTGTGTGTGTGTGTGTGTGTGTGTGTGTGGTTTCACTGTTCAGTCAATCAGTCAGTCAGTGTGTGTGTGTGTGTGTGTGTGTGTGTGTGTGTGTGTGTGTGTGTGTGGTTTCACTGTTCAGTCAATCAGTCAGTCAGTGTGTGTGTGTGTGTGTGTGTGTGTGTGTGTGTGTGTGTGTGTGTGTGTGTGTGTGTGGTCTCAGTCAGTCAGTGTGTGGTTTCATCTGGTCAGTGTGTATGTGGTTTCAATAAGTCAGTGTGTGTGTATGGTTTCAGTCAGTCAGAGTATGGTTTCAGTCGGTCAGTCAGCGTGTGTGTGTGTGTGTGTGTGTGTGTGTGTGTGTGTGTGTGTGTGTGTTGTGTGTGTGTGTGTGTGTGTGTGTGTGTGTGTGTGTGATGTCTGTCAGTCAGTGTGTGTGTGTGGTTTCTGTAAGTCAGTGTGTGTGTTGTGTGTGTGTGTGTGTGTGTGTGTGTGTGTTTGTGTGTGTGTGTGCGTGCGTGTGTGTATGACCGGAAAAAAAATGTTACTCACCTGATGTTAATATAAAATCGGCGGCGAAGTGTCGAGAGCAGATCTTCGCTGTATCCTTGTTAAAGCATGGATCGCAGCGATTGACTGCGCGAACAAGTGCTTGTTCCCACTCCGGATGTTTTGGCTGGCGAACGGGAAAAAAAGATACCCCCTTGTGCCTTCCGCTACAAGTGCCGCACCCGACGATCGTACAACTTGAGCCCGGCATCATAAAAACAATGCTGAAAACAACGTGGGCATTGCCTATCAGCGAGACGCGTACAGCATAGAAACAGCTAGCAGGAAGTTACTTGTGCCCAGGAAGTCTACGACATGCGCAGCTGGGCTCTAACCAGCGAAAACAGAAGATACCAGTCCTCTCCCCTACATATCTGTGGACTGACCCAAATAGGTGCTAAAATAACTAATTATTGTGTGCTTTATTTTATTACACCATGTCATTGTTATTTCTATGCTCCAGCTAACCCATCAGTTCCCAGTTCAGGCTCATCTAGTCAGATACAGAGCCGAACATGTCACTTCACTCTCAATTATTGTAAATCTAAATTGCAATCTGCTGTCGCTATTCCTATTGCATTATGATTGTATCAGATTGATGATTACATTTGGCCTTTATTTTATTTCATTTTATTTTTCCCCCATTTGTATTATCCCCCCTTTTGTTTCTTCTGTTTAAAATATCTTCGCTCTTCCTCAGTCTGTGGCCGTAGTCGTGTTTTTGTCATGTTTCCTTGTTTCTCTATGACTCAAAAGAGTTAATGGGAATAAACTAAACTAAACCAAACTAAACTAAACTATAAAAAATAATAATAATAAAAATAATAATAAAAACAACTAGAAGCAAACGCTAACCTGTTCTGAAGCAAACACTTACATGTTTTGAAGCAAACACTATTATGTTTTGGGCAATGTTTCGGAAACCAACTTTTGGCTTTGAAGTGACGCGAGCAGATACGAGCGGTGTCTGGGTTGAACCTGTAACACTTACATGTTTTGAAGCAAACACTATTATGTTTTGGGCAATGTTTGAAACCAACTTTCTTTGAAGTGACGCGAGCAAATGAGGCAAAGAGGCCGGAGATTCTGAGGAACGCTCGGAAACTGAAACAAGGAGTGACTGACCAGAAAGACAGGGTGTGCATCAATCCAGACTATACACCATCAGAAAGAAAAGAGAACAAAGAAGTGAGGGAAGAACTCCGGCAGAGAATAGAGAAGGGAGAGAAGGATATTGGAATCCGAGGTAGGAAGATAGTTCATGTCCAATGGAAACCCAAGGTGGATGAATGCAAACACATTGAAATTTGTAATAAAAAAAAAAGAAAAAGAAAAAAAGAAACGCAAATTGTGCCAAAAGTTCCTAGTTACCAAACAAAGGAGAGACTATCAAAAATATATAAAGGCACGTGATGTATGTAATAAACAAGAGAGGCAAGGCCTTCAAGACTCACTTGTGATACACTTTAAAAAAAAAAAAAAAAAAAATTCCAAGCTTTTTATGTATTGAGTATAATTTCAAAATGTAATGTTTAAGATGAAAAAGATCAGTTTAAAGCAAATTAACTCCCCTAGCATTAATTGCAGAGTAATTTCCCTTTTATACTATCTGCACCAAAACGTTTGCAAAATAAATAAAACTTCCATGCTTAGCAAAAGAAGTTCCTGTTTCAACAAAAAATGATAATAATGACTGCTCTTGTTGTTGGGTCAGAATATCAGATCAAAGTGCCAAGTTTAGAGAATACAAAAAATATAAATATAACAGTAAATGCAGTTTGCGGGTGCGGGTCACTACCGCGAGCGTCACTACCGCGTGTAACACTGCCGCGTGTAACACTAACGCGAGTGTAACCCTACCGCGAGTGACACTTCCGCGAGTAACATTTCCGCGTGTGCAACAATAACGCGAGTGTAACCCTACCGCGAGTAACTCTTCCGCGAGTAACACTTCCGCGAGTAACACTTCCGCGCGTGCAGCATTATCGCACGTTTTGTCTCCCTCTCTTTCGAGTACAGCCGGGTGTCTTCGTCGTCGGTATAGGTGAGTCGTAACCCAAGATCCTGTATCTTTCTCCAGATTGACTGGCATAAGTGGAAGAAGCATCCTCTCACCTCGATGTCTGGAAACGCCGCGATGATTGCGGCTTTGGCTGTCAGTTCAAAATCAAGGATGCAAAACCGTGGGTTCAGATTTGGTGCGTACATTTTGATAAGGCGCCACATTTCATCATATGTCCGTCTGTTCTTTCCTGCCAGAAGAGCATACAAGCATGGGAAGATATGGTTGCCTTTAATGACATGAATGGTGTACAGCTGAAAGAACAGTTGTGGTGCTACTTTGAACGTGCCGTCGGCCATCCAGTTAGAGTTTGCAGTCATAAACCGCAACATTTCGTCGGTTCCGAAGAGGATAATGCGTTTCAACCGGTTTTCTTCTTCTTCAACATCATTATCAGCGTCACCTGTATCATGCAATAGAAACCTAACTTGAGTGCCTCCAACTAGAACGTCTCTGAATTGTTCCGGAATTTCGAAGTCTTCCAAATTTCGTGGCAGAGGGGGAAAGGCATCATCTCTTTTCCGTTTTCTCTGAATTGTTCGCCTGAGTGATGATCTCTGTGGCAAATTGGTCAGCGTCTCATCAGTCAAATTTGCCATCATTTCACCAATTAACCTTCGAGGTGATGCATCGGTAGCAGCGGCTCTTTCTTTCATCTCAGCAACACTTTTCTGCTTCTGGACGTCAGCTGGGTTGGCAGGGTGGTTGTGGTCATATTTTACATTGGGGACCGCACCATTGCGGTAGTCAAGCGGTGTGCTGATTCTCCCTTTACATGTGTCCTGTACGCAGCGCCAGTTGACCGTTGTTTTATTTATACGGTCTCGACGGTAAATATACCAGTTGTAGAGGATCTTGTCATTGGAGTAACGAGACTTTATTACCTCCATGGCCAACGTTTGAAGCAAAGTGCGTGTTCGACAGAAGAACACTGTCCTTGAACACTAACTCAACGCTTGTTGTGCTAACCAAAAGAACTTACACTCTCTCTTGTGGCCGCTCAAACTCACTTGAGTGAACTTCCACTCTCTCTTTGCGGTAGTGACCAGCACCTGTTTGAAACAAAGTGCGCGACAATGCTGCACGCGCGGAAGTGTTACACGCAGTAGTCTTACACGCGGTAGTGTTAAACGTGCGACAACGGTGCACGCGCGGAAGTGTTACTCGCGGAAGTGATACTCGCGGTAGGGTTACACTCGCGTTAGTGTTGCACGCGGTAGTGTTACTCGCGGTAATGTCGCTCGCGGTAGTGTCGCACAACCGCAGTTTGCATATAATTAGGCTTCTTTTTTTTCTTTTTTCTTTCTTTTTGTGCCCATCCCAGAGGTGCAATATTGTTTTAAACAAGATGACTGGAAAGAACTGAATTTTTCCTATTTTTATGCCTAATTTGGTGTCAACTGACAAAGTATTTGCAGAGAAAATGTCAATGTTAAAGTTTACCGCGGACACACAGACACTCCAGACACACACACACACACACACACACACACACACACACACACACACACACACACACACACACACACACAGACAGACAACCGAACACCGGGTTAAAACATAGACTCACTTTGTTTACACAAGTGAGTCAAAAATAATAAGGGAAGCAAAAAAAGAATTCGAAAAGAAACTGTCACATGAATGTAGAGATACCCCTAAAGCTTTCTGGAGATATGTACAATCAAAAACTAAAATGAAAACATGAGTGGGTCCATCAATAACTAAAGATGGAGACACAGTAGAAACAGACAGTGCCGGAAAGGCACATGACTGATAATAAATTGTATGCTGAGTGCCAACATGGATTCCGCAAAAATGGTCATGTGTGACTCAACTTCTGGAAGTGATGGAGAACTTTACAAAAGAGATAGATAAGGGAGAAAACATAGATGTGTTATACTTAGACTTCAAAAAAGCATTTGATTCTGTACTACATGAAAGACTACTAAAGAAACTGGAATAACAGGAAACATACTTGGGTGGATAAGGGACTTTCTAACAAAAAGAACTCAAAGGGTTAGGATTGGTAGTTCCTTCTCCGGTAAAGCTGATGTTATAAGTGGCATAACACAAGGTAGAATATTAGGACCTGTGCTATTTATTTTATTCATAAATGATCTCCCTTGCGAACTAAAGAGTACATGTAAATTTTTTGCAGATGACACAAAATTATACAACTCTCCAAAATTCTATCAGGATTTACAAAAAGATACTGAAACATTAGTAAAATGGTCAGACACATGGAATCTATATTTTAATGCTAAAAAAATGTAAAGTACTTCATATTGGGAAATCAAACCCACAGAAAGAATACATCATGAAAATCGGAGACAAAGAAATAAAAGTATCAAATTGTGATGAGGAAAAAGACTTAGATGTCACATTTGAGAAAAATTTATCATTTGACAAACATATAACAAATAGTATAAACAAAGCGAATGACTGGAATAATAAAAAGAGCATTTACATTTATAGATAAGGTTACTTTCTTACGGTTATATAAAACATTAGTTAGACCTATCCTAGAATATGGAAACACTGTATGGTACCCAACGCAAATAAAGCAGTCACAAGCCATAGAAAAGGCTCAAAGAAGAGCAACAAAGCTGGTCTATAGCATAAAAGATTATCCATATCAAGAAAGATTAAAGTACTTACAACTACTATCTCTTAAAGCAAGAAGAGTAAGAGGAGACTTGATATACAGACGTACAAAATATTAAATGGGTTTGACGATGTAAACAAAGCATGCTTTTTTGTACTCCAAAGGTAGACACTACAAGAAACAGTACAGACAAAATATTTAAACAGTATTCCAGAACAAATCTCAGAAAGTTTACATTTAGTAACAGAATAACAAATTATTGGAACAAATTAACAAACAATATCAAACGTGCGCCTAGTATAAATACTTTTAAGAACTTCATAGATAAACACGAGTTATTGACAAAAACGAAATATGACTTTGATGGATAAAATGACTGAGCTAGTCAACGACCTGACCAACAATATAAAGGAGTAAATCTGAAGGGGCATAAAAAGCCAAAAAAGGCTAAGTTGTATAAAACAACGCCCCAAATCCTGATCCTGAGATACGAGCGGTGTCTGGGTTGAACCTGTCTGTTTATTATCACTGAACCACAATAGACACACGGAAATCAACACCCAATGTACATAGCCCCCTACATGCTGTAGATAGTGCACATAGACACAAACAAGATCAACGCAGTTATAGTAGTATCAACAAACCCCTCATATGCTTCTATACCAACGCCGACTGCCTCACAAACAAACGCAACGAACTCGAGGCCATGATCAAGCTACATGACCCAGCGATCATAGGGATAGTGGAAGTCAAGCCCCAAAACAGCAGATACAACCTACAGGACAGTGAAATACTATACCAGGGTACGAAACCTTCCACAATCTCAACAAGGGAGGGAGGGGAATATGTCTCCACATCAAGAACGTACTCAGACCCTCAGAAATTCCAATCAGCACAGACTTCGAGGAATGCATATTTGCCAACTGCAACCTAGATCACGGGGAAACCCTCACCATTGGACTAATATACCGTAGCCCATGCAGTACAAAGGAGAACAATGACAAACTAAACGAGGCAATGCTCATATCAGAAGGTATCAACACATCGCACCTTCTCATCATGGGAGACTTCAACTACCCAAAAATCGATTGGGCAAAAGGGAACACTGGAACCAGAGAAGACCATGCAGAGGCTAAATTCCTCAAAGCAACCAAGGATGCCTTCCTCATACAAAACTAACTGAGGCCCACCAGACATAAAGACTGAGGGACAGCGACCGACTTTGGATGATTTAGTTTTCACCAACAGAGACGACATAGTTATTGGCATTGAAGAAACAGCAGCTCTTGGAAAGAGTGACCATGCCTCCCTACTGGTCAACCTCGCCCCTACACAGCGCCAGGCATCACAACAGTGATGATGATGGAGTCTCCCGTCGGCCCAACGGATCAGTAGGCAGGCAGGCTTATCTGTCGGTGTGTGTCCTCATTATGGGAGAAGGGGCCGATTCTGGATGCGCAGCACTTCCCACAGGTGTTGCAAGGGAAAACGTCTCCAGAAGTTGAGCCCTGCTTCCTTCGCTCAAGCTTCTGCTTAATGGCCAGCGTTCTCTTGTTTTCAAATGTCTTTATGCCACTAGAGCACAGCATCCTCCAGCGAGAGCGGTCAAGGGCATCAGTTTCCCAGGAAGCGATGTCTATGTCACAGGCTTTGAAGTTTGTCTTCAAGATGTCCTTGAAGTGCTTGCAGGGTCTTCCAAGTTCACAGTGGTCTTCCTTCAGCTGGCCATACAAAAGCATCTTCGGGATCCTCCTGTCTGTCATGCGGACTACGTGTCCTGTCCAGCGTAGCTGGCACTGGATCAGCAGGCTTTCGATGCTGGGCAGGCCACTCCTCTCTGGGACCTGGAGGTTGGAGACCCTGTCTTGCCACTTTATGCCAAGAATCTTTCGTAGGTATCTGTGGTGAAACTGCTCAAGTTGTTGAATGTGACGGCGATACGTCGTCCATGTTTCACAGCAGTACAACAAGGTGGTCAGCACAACAGCTCTGTAGGTTTTCATCTTGGTGCTGAGCTTGATGCCTTTGTTGTTCCACAGCCTGTTGTTGAGTCTGCCAAAGGCGGAGCTGGCCTTGGCGATGCACAGTGTCACTTCTGCATCAAGGGCTCCGTTGCTGCATAGGGTGCTGCCCAGGTAGCAAAACTTATCAACTGACTTGATCTCTGTGTCAATGATCTTGTTTGCAGGTGGGGGAGGGGGTGTGGGGGGGGGGGGGGGGGGGGAGGCACTGGCGTTCTGTGAGCTAGCTGGTTGGTACATGGACTCGGTCTTGTTGAGACTGATGATGAGTCCAAAGCACCTGCAGGAGGTTGAGAACCTGTCCATAATGAACTGCATGTCCTCATGGGTGTGTGCAGCAAGTGCGCAGTCATCAGCAAAAAGGAATTCTCTCAACAGTGCCTCAAACACCCTGGACGTGGCATGGAGTCGCTGCAAGTTGAAAAGTTTGCCATCTGTGCGAAACTGAATGTAGATGCCCCGGTCACAGTCTTGGAAGGCGTCAATCAGCATGGCAGAGAAGAGAATGGAGAACAGTGTGGGGCCAGGACGCAGCCCTGCTTCACTCCATTTACCACAGGGAACGGATCCGACATGTCACTATTTTCCTGTACTCTCGCCTGCATGCCATCGTGGAAAGACGCAATCACCTGCATTAGACTCTCTGGGCAGCCGAACTTTAGGAGGATCTTCCACAGACCATGGCAGTTCACCGTGTCAAAGGCGTTAGTCAGGTCTACAAAGACCATGTGGAGCTTCTTGTTCTGCTCACGGCACTTCTCTTGCATCTGGCGTATGGCAAACACCATGTCACATGTTCCCTTGCCTGAGTGGAAGCCACACTGTGTTTGATGACTGTGTTGGAGACATGGTCAACCAGTCTGTTCAGATCTTGCTGGCGATGCAAAGGAGAGAAATTCCACGGTGGTTATTGCATTGTCTCCCTTCCGTTTGTAAATGCGGACAATAGAAGCATCCTTGAAATCCTGGGGGACCTCCCCTCTCTCCCAGATAGACTGGAACAGGGCGGTCAGCTTGTCTGTCAGCACCTCGCCTCCATACTTGTAGATGTCAGCCTGGATTCCATCCACTCCTGGTGCTTTTCCTGACGTTGTCAGCTTCAGGGCCTTCTGGGTCTCGACCTTGGTGGGAGGGGCAGCTAGCGAGTCATTGACTGGTAGCTGTAGGAGGGCTGCAATTGCCTCGTCAGATACGGACGACTCCCTGTTGAGGAGGGTGTTGAAGTGCTCTGCCCAGCGGGCAAGGATGTCTGTCAGGAGGTTGGTCTGGTCCAAGGCTCGGACAGGGGTTGATCCTGTGACTCTCGGCCCATACACAGCTCGGAGACCATCATGGAAGGTCTTCATGTCGTGAGCATCAGCAGCGGACTGGAACTCTTCGGACTTTCTCTTCCACCAGATTTGCTTCATCTCACGCAGCATCTTCTGTACGAGTTGCTTGGTTTGCAAGAACTAGTTCTCCCTTCCTCTGGCAGTCTTTATCGGAAATGTGATCCTGATGCCGTATATGCAGTGTGTTCAGGAGCTTGGAGATTCCAGAGTCTTTCTCGTCAAACCAGTCTTTGTGGCTCCTCTGTACAAAGCCAAGTGTGTCAGCTGCTGCTGTGTACACAGCATCTCTAAAGGTGCTCCATACCTCTTCTACATCAGTGGATGCAGGAATTTCTTGGAGAGCTACTTGGATTTGCTGCTGCAGCATGTCCTTGGTGATAGGGAGGCGGTGGATGTTCAGCTTCCGAGGGGGTTTCTGCCTGGCTGGTTGGAGCTTGCGTGTAAGTCTGATGTTCATCTTGCTGCGTACCAGGCGATGGTCCAACCAACAGACTGCTCCTCTCATGCAGCGTTTAATGGAAACATCACCTCTGTCCCTCTGCCAGACAATCACATAGTCCAGCATGTGCCATTGCTTGGAGCGGAGGTGCATCCATGTGTTCTTGTACTTGTCCACTTGTTAGAAGAGGATGTTGGTGATGGTCAGTCCATGCTGCACGCCGAGCGAGAGCAAAAGCAGTGCGGTGGAGTTGCGCTTGCCAGTGCAGTGCTGTCCCAGGACTTTTGGCCATGAGGAGAAGTCCACACCGACGCAGGCATTGAAATCCCCAAGGATGATCAGCCTGTCCTTTCTGTCTACCACTGAAATGGTGCGGCTGAGCTCCTCGTAGAAAGCTTCTTTGATGTCATCAGGGTTGGCCATCGTCGGGGTATAGCAGCTGATGACTGTGGCGAAGCGATCCTTGGCCAGCTTCAGACGCAGGGTCATCAGCCTGTCGTTTATCCTACGTGGAAGGCTATCAAGCTGTCATACAAGTTTGGTTCGTAAGGCAAAGCCTACGCCTGAGGTTCTTGGGGTGCCATCTGGCTTCCCAGTGCAGTAGAAGGTGTAGCCCCCTCCAACTTCCTCCAGCTGGGTTTCACCTGCAAACTTGGTTTCGCTCAGGGCTGCTATGTCCACCTGGTAGCGATCAAGTATTCTAGCAATGAGTGCTGTGCGCCTTTCTGGTCTGTCGTCTCTGTCTAAGAGGGTGCGAACATTCCAGGCACCCACAGTCAGGACATGACTCCTGGTTCTTTTCTTCTGTTGTTTTCGATCGCTATTGTTGGATGTCCAAGTAGGTGCGGTTTCCTACTAGGTACTAGGTGAGGCAGACTTTGTTTAGGGATCCTTTTATCTCCCCTTCCCCATGTGGGGAGAGCAGTGCTGTCCCTAAAAGGGATGCTCTGACACTGTGGGAGGATACGGGCGCCGCATCTGCCCCAGTCTACGGCGGACGACCATCACACCACAGCCGCCTGCGTGCAGAGTCGTGACTAGGAACTGCCAGCAGCATCCTCTGCCTGTCCCCGTTACCACTTCTCCATCGCCACAGGGCTTGGGAAAGCTGGGTGTTGAAGGGCTAGCTCGTCGTTCCGACATTAGCCTGGTTGCCTGACCAGCACAGGTGACTTTTTTTTTTTAGTGAGGAGGAGTTGTGCGGTCCCTTCCCCACTCTCTCGCCTACCGACGCTCACAGTCCCACAGGTGCAGATACTGCCACATGTAGGACGGCCTCGGCAGGTGCAGGTTTTTTCTTCGGAGCTCCACCTCTTAGGGGGACTTCCAGCCAAGGATAAGAGCTCCCCCTGCCCTTTGGTCATCCTCTTCCGCCTTCACAGCCGTTGGGAAAGGTTTCCTCCTCCGCCTTGTCCGTCGTTAGGAGACTATACATGCGGCAGGTAGTACTGGGTTACATGGTACCAGTAGCAAGGGCTATGCCCCTGACCTGACTCACGATTAGGCTCACAACAGCAACGCTACAACTACAACAGGGCAGACTACACAGGAATGCGCTTACACCTCAAAGACATCAACTGGGAGGAAAAACTTCATGGCATGAATGTTGAAGAGACATGGCAATCCTTCATGGCAGAGATCGACGAAGCCACATGACGATATGTGCCTAAATCAAAAGCCACATCAGGAGGCAGGAAAAAGTGGCTGGACGGAGGAACACTTGCCTCAGTGCGAAAAAAGCATAAAATGTATGGAAGGTGGATATGAACCAGGGACGGCCAAGACTATAAAGCATACGTAAAGGTGAGAAATAAAGCTGCAAGAGAATGCCGAAAGGCAACTGAAATCCGGCTGGAAAAGACATAAAGACAGTTGCAGAACAAGCAACAACAACAACAACAACAAAAAACAAAAAACAAAAAACGAAATCATTTTGGTCATACGTGAAAGCAAAAACCAGCACAAGGACAGGAATATCTCACCTCAAAAGAGAAGAGGGCACAAAGACCAAAACTGACGACGAAAAGGCCCAGGTGCTCAACGACTTCTTTCAAAGCGTTTTCACAGAGGAACCAGAGGAAGAACTGCCAGAAGCCCCTAAATATGAGAGCTCAAAGTCGGGAAAGCAGCTGGACTAGATGGCATCCCCACTATCCTGTTGGCGGAAACAGCAGACACCCTAGCACTACCTATCAGCATCATCTTCAGGAAATTGCTGAATGAAGGACACCTTCCAAGCATATGGAAAAAAGCCAAAGTTACGCCAATCTTCAAGAAAGGGAGCCGAACTTCAGCAAATAACTACCGACCTGTCAGCTTGACAAGCGTACTGTGCAAGATCATGGAGACACTCATCAGAAACAAAATAATGGAACACATGCAAACGAACAACCTCATATGCAAAGAACAACATGGCTTCACCCCAGGGCGCTCGTATGTAACACAACTCCTGGACACATTGGACTGCTGGACGGAAACCCTAGACAGTGGTGGCTTCATCGACGCAATATACATGGACTTCCGCAAGACATTTGATTCTGTTCCCAACCACAGACTGATACTAAAAATGAAGGCCCACGGCATAGAAGGAAAAGTGCTGCAATGGACAGAAGCATTTCTCAGTGGCCGCACACAGCAGGTATTTGTCAATGGAAGCAAATCAGATGAGGCACGAGTCACAAGTGTAATCCCCCAAGGCAGCGTCTTAGGCCCCATACTCTTCGTCATCTACATCAACGACCTGCCACGCCAGGTACAGAGCAAGGTCCGAATCTTTGCAGATGGCACTAAGCTATTCGCCCAGAGCAACGAGCAACATGCCCGAGAGACCCTCCAAGAAGATTTGGACAGACTGCACCAGTGGTCAGTAGCCTGGCTACTTAACTTCCACCCGGAAAAAATGCTGTGTCCTGAAACTAGGCCACTCAGAGATCGACCAGTCTTACTTCATGAAGAGCAAGGACTCAAGCAACAACAAGCATGCCTGACAACCACCAGAGCAGAGAAAGATCTTGGGGTAGTAGTGGACAGCCAACTGACCTTCAAGGACCATGTATCACAGGCAACATCTAAGGCTAACAGAATCTTGGGCATTATACGGCGATCCTTTGACCATCTCACTGAGCATACCTCCATCCACTTTACAAAGCACTCGTGAGACTGGTCTTGGAGTATGGCCACTCAGTCTGGCAGCCATCCCAGAAAACCCTCCAACGAGAGATAGAAGACGTTCAACGCAGAGCCACAAAACTCATTGGCAAACTGAAGGACAAACCATACCCAAAACTCCTGTCAACCCTCAAGCTGCCAAGCCTAGAACACCGCAGACGCAGGGGAGACATGATTGATCTCTACAAATACAACACTGGCATCTTCGACACAAGCCAACCCAACTTCGAGCTGCATGGCAGATGCAGCACCAGAGGCCACAGCAAGATGCTAGTAAAGCACAGATCCCGCCGAGACGTTTGGAGTTCATTCTTTTCCGAAAGAGTTGTGTCGGTTTGGAACAGTCTACCAGAGTCAGTAGTGTCTGCACCCAGCATGAACGCGTTTAAAAACAGACTTGACGCCCATTGGGCCAACCACCCAGCACTGTACAACCCCGACTGTAGACCTTGCAAGTACAAGCAGCTGTGGATATGGCCAACATACCGACCGGTGAACTGACCTGCAACCATAGGTCTCAAACACTGACAACATCAAGTATCAAGTATCAAGTAGATCATTGGTTCATGATGTTCAGAAGCTGCCGCCTCCATTCGTCGTTCAAGCCTTTCGCTGGCATTAAAATTCGTGAAAGGAACGTCCTCTGTGTGCCCTTTTATTGCAGTACAATTCGTGATGACACAGTTTGGCCCTCCCATTGCTGAGGCAACCAGTGTTTGGTCCGCTGAGAATGTGTGTATGTGTGCGTGTGTGAATTCTGGGCATGTTAAGGACAGGTAACTGAAAACCAGCGGCACGTCATTTTACCGCTAGTCTCTTGATATACACGATAAGGAAAAATCAGCAAACATTCTCTCTCTCACTCTCTCTCAGTCCCCCTCCCCCCCCCCAGGCCCCCCTCCCCTGCCTCTCGAAACCTGGAAGGGGTCAAGCTGGTGTTCCCTTGACCCTGGCCCCTAAGTTGGACCCAATGGTGGGTGGGTAAGGGAGGGATGAATATACAATTAATAAACCATGAATTCCAAACAACCCCCCCCCCCCCCCCCCCCTAAACTTGGCAAAAGAAAGAGACCAGGAACAGACGACTCGGACTCTGATTCGGAGGTCAGTGAGACCTCTGGATTTTGGCCGTCGTGGCTTGTGGTGGAGGGTGCTGATGACGACAAGCCCTTGTCGGCTCTCAGCCCCTTCGCTATCCAGAAGGGCTTTCAGTGTCTGGCGGGATCACTGAAATCTATCAAGAGGCTGAGGAGCGGAGCATTTTTGGTGGAGACAGAGTCTAAAAGGCAGACACAGCTTCTGCTCAAGGCGACCACTTTTGTGGATAGGGCGGTGAGGGTTTCACCTCACAAAGGTCTGAACTGTTCAAAGGGGGTCATCAGATGCCTGGAGTTGAGAGGAGTGTCTGAAGCAGAGATCAAGAGCGAGCTGTCCTCTCAGGGAGTGACCGACGTTTACAGGTTGACAGTAAGGAAGGGGTCGGACAGAGTCCTGACCAACACATTTTTCCTCACCTTCTGCTGCCCGAATGTCCCCAAGGACATTCGAGTTGGATACCTGATGGTGAACGTAAGCCTGTACGTGTCGTCCCCTCTAAGATGTTTCAAATGCCAGAAATTCGGACACGTGCGGGACCGATGCAAGGAGGAAGAGGCGTGTGGCACCTGTTCAAAGGCGGCACACCAGGGCGAATGCGTCAGTCCAGACCGTCGTGCGAACTGCGGAGGCGGCCACCCGTCCTCATCAAAAGACTGCCCCGCCTAGAGAAAAGAAAAAGAAATGCAGAAGGTGAAGACGGAGAAGAAAATTTCTTTCTTTGAGGCACGAAAGCAGGTGGAGGCCGCATTGCCTAAGGCGTCTTACGCCTCTGTCGTCAGACCCAGGATGGTGGGTCGCGGTCCAGACGACGTCCACAGGGACGCAGACGGACGACGTACCTACCTTAATAGAACCGTTGGCCTTGGGTGGAGGCGCCGTGTCCACCCCTTTCCATCCAGTACGGTGGTCCTCAGGGGCTGCTGGGCGGGAGCGGAAAGCCTCGAATACGCATATACATATTCTCCCTCCCATGACACCTCATTCAATACACACCACGATCTCTTTAGACTTTTTCTTATAATAATATACCTTTCCTCTGATACATAACATGAACACTTTTTTACACTAATATTCACATGCATTCCCTTTCCTTTATCCACTACTTTACTCCTTTCCGTCTAAAAACACTTATAGTGAATAGACGTTAACTCACTCAGTACGGCCAGTCCTCTCTTCTCCTCTACACAGACCCCTCGGATGTCCAGTGGGTGTCTCTATGACCCAACCTTTAGCTTCCGTCGTCAGAATTGTGGTATTCTTTGTCAACATTCACCTCTTCAGTGTAAGAGCCTTCCGCTTGTAATATTTTGATGGTTGTAATTGGGGTGAAACGCTGTTAACGTCGTCTCTTTCGCCGTTCGTATGGAGAGAGTTAAACTGAAGATAACACACACACACACACACACACACACACACACACATATATATATATATATAAAACAAAACAAAAAAAAAACCCCAAAAACCTGAAGACCCAAGGAGAAAACAACAGTCCCGTTGCAAACACCATCCCACCAGTTCACACACACGAACACAGACACATAGACACACACACACACAACACACACACACACACACACACACACACACATCAGTGCACTCACTTAAGAGAGAGCGAGAGGGAACCCACAAATTCACGAAAGCAATATTGGATTTCAGATGACGTCAAGTTTTGTGAATAGGTACATTTTCAGATTCTGCTTAAAGTTGTTGTGGTTAGTAATAATTTTTAAATGTGATGGTAAATTGTTCCAGTAAGTTCCCCTGCTGTATGTGAGAAAAAGATCAAAATTTGGAAGAGGTATATGCAACTTATGTACATGTCTTATGTTATTTACTGGGAAGTTATTTATAATTGAGGGAGGTGCGTAGCCACTTGTAGCTGCTTACTACTGGTAGTAGTGGTGGTAGTAGGCCTCCTTCAGTCATGGCTGACCATGGATAGAGTATATCCGACCTAATGTCTAATCAGGCTGTCTGCTTGGACCAAGAAGCGTCGCCTGTGACTGTAGAGACCGACGCGAGAGAGACAGTCTCTGTCGCAGCGGTCACATGTGTAAGGTGATGCTGGTCTGTTGGCTGCCGTCCCTTTACTGCGAGCACGCTTTTCTGCTGCAGCAGCTGACAGTTTGTCCTCACCAATCCGTAGCTGATTCTTGAGAGTGCTTCTCCAGCTGTTGCGGCCATCTGCAAGGTCCTCCCAGGACTCAGTGTTGATCTCAAGCGCCTTCATGTCACGTTTGCAAACGTCTTTGTATCTCAGCTGTGGGTGGCCGATGCTTCTCTCTCTCCATAAAGGATGTCTTTTGGGATGTGACTATTTTCCATGCGGCGAACGTGGCCCAGCCAGGGCAGCCGACGCTGTCAGCATGGTATACATGGTCGGGAGGCCAGCGCGAGTCAGGACTTCGGTGTTTTGTCACCTTGTCCACGCCTCACTGCCATACAGCAAGGTGCTGAAGACGCATGCATTGTATACAGCCATCTTTGTCTTCGTGGTCAGCTTGGGATTTGTCCACACTCTTTGTGTGAGGCGGGCAAGCGTTGTGGCTGCCTTCCCGATCCTCTTGTCGATCTTGGTGTCAAGGGAGAGGTTGTCGGTGATGGTTGACCCAAGGTAAGTGAATTGATGGACGGCTTCAAGCTCGTAGTCATCAATGGTGATGGCTGGTGGAGATGGCGTGTCTTGGCCTAGGACGTTTGTCTTCTTGAGACTGATGGTCAGACCGAAATCTTTGCAGGCCTGGGAGAAGCGGTCCATTAGTGACCGCAAGTCCTGCTGGGTGTGACTCACAACTGCGGCATCGTCGGCAAACAGCATGTATCTGATGAGGGCTTCGCGGACTTTTGTCCTTGCTCTGAGGCAGGCGAGATTGAAGAACCTGCCATCTGATCTGGTCCACAGGTAGATCCCTTCTTGCGCTGTGCTGAACGCATGCCTCAGGAGAAGAGCAAAGAAGATTCCAAATAGGGTGGGGGCGAGGACGCAGCCTTGTTTGACACCGATGCATACGTCGAAGGGCTTGGAGAGGTTACCATTAAACTGCACCGTCCCTTTCATGTTGGGGTGGAAGGATTCAATCAGGCTGTGCAATTTTGGGGGAGCAGCCGACCTTTCGAAGAGCCCTGAAAAGGCCGTCTTTGCTGACTAGGTCAAAGGCCTTGGTGAGATCAATGAATGCGACATACAGGGGCATCTTCTGCTCCCTGCACTTCTCAATGATTTGGCGAAGGGAGAAGATCATGTCTACCGTGGATCTCTCTGCTCGGAAACCGCACTGTGATTCCGGGTAAACGCGTTCAACCAGTTTCTGCAGGCGGATTAGAAGGACCCGAGTGTAGACTTTGCCTACAATGCTGAGAAGCGAGACGCCTCTGTAGTTGTTGCAGTCGCTCCTTTCGCCCTTGTTTTTGTACAGGGTGATGATATTGGCGTCCCTCATGTCCTGCGGTACAGCTCCCTCATCCCAGCACTGACAGAGGACTGTGTGCAGAGGATGCAGAAGAGTAGCCTTGTAGTGCTTAATGAGGTCTGGGGGAATTCTGTTGCTGCCAGGTGCCTTGCCTCAAATTCAAATTATGGTGCTTAGAGCCTCGCCGACCACTAAGGCCATCTCAAGGCTATTGCCACGTTAATACCTCATCATCATGGCCTGGCTTCGCTGACGAAGATCTAGGAAGGGCGTTGTCCACGTCTGATGCAGGCACGCTCATGGCTGACAAGGCCAATGCGGGAAAAGCAGAGTCGGCCGCAGCGGTTGCAAGGGAAAGTCTGGTCTGGGTTCGCGGCTGCAGCGTCGTGGTTCTTCCTCCTTCTGCGTTTGTCCTCAAGGCTGGCCCTGCGGTTGTTTTCGAAGGAGGAGACAGCTTGGTGGATGGTGTGTCGCCAGGTCTCTCGATCAGCGGCTACTGCGGACCACTGGCGATGGTCAATGTGACAGGCACCGAGAGCTTTCTTCAAGGAGTCTTTGTATCTCTTCTTGGGTGCTCCTCTGTCACGGTGGCCAGTGGACAGTTCGCCATACAGCGCGATCTTGGGCAGGCGGTGGTCCTCCATCCTGGACACGTGTCCTGCCCAACGTAGCTGGGTCTTTAGCAGCACTGCCTCGATGCTGATAGTCTTTGCCTGCTCCAGGACCTCGACATTTGTGATGTAGTCACTCCAGTGGATGCTGAGGATGGTGCGAAGGCAGCGCTGGTGAAAGCGATCAAGCAGTCGTATGTGGTGCCGGTAGGTGACCCAGGTTTCGGAGCCATACAACAGGGTGGGCAGTACAACAGCTCTGTACACGCTGATCTTTGTGTCTTTCTTCAGGTGTTTGTTGTTCTACACTCTCTTGTACAGCCTGCCGAATGCGCTGTTTGCCTTTGCAAGTCTGTTGTCGATCTCCTTGTCGATCTTGGCGTCAGACGAGATGGTGCAGCCTAGGTAGCTGAACTGGTGGACCGACTTCAGCTCTGTCTCACCGATGTTGATGTGAGGAGCGTGGAATTCTTCCCGTGGGGCAGGCTGGTGGAGAACTTCCGTCTTTTTCAGACTGACTTCTAGGCCGAAGAGCTGCGCAGCCTCTGCGAAGCAGGACGTTATACGCTACAGGGCCGCTTCTGTATGGGCGACGAGGGCAGCATCGTCGGCAAACAGAAGCTCTCTGATGAGTTGCTCCAGTGTCTTGGTGTGGGCCTGTAGCCGCCTCAGGTTGAATAGGCTGCCATCAGTGCGGTATCTGATGAAGATACCGTCGTCGTCGCCAAGATCTTCAGTGGCCTGTTGGAGCATCATGCTGAAGAAGATCGTGAAGAGGGTAAAAATACCTACTACAAGGGTAAAAACAACAACAACAACAAACAATAAAAACAAGTCATAACTTTAAGCTTTCCACTCAAACCTTCCATAGTTTAAAACCTTCAAATCTGATTAAAAATGTTCACTTCTTTCAAGAAGACCATCAGCGCCCACGGAGGTACATCACGAAACAAGGTCTTAGAGCAATCGCCGTGTAATGTCTGTGTCTAATGATCCCAACAGTCAAGCAGCACATGTTTCACGGTGAGAGGCTCATCACAGGGAATACATCGAGGGGCCTCTTCCCCCTCCAACAAGTAAGAATGAGTATAAAAAAAAGTGTGCCCCACACGCAGTCTGCACAGGACAGACTCCTTTCTGTTCTTCATCCCCGATGGGAGGGTCTCTTTTAGGCCTGGACGGATTTGGAACAGCTTGTTGTCCATCCTCTTGCCAAAGATCCTTAACATAAGTGTTCACCTTCTGCTTCATGTCTGTGTATGGTGTCGGGCTGTTAATAGCCTTGCTGAGTTCGTCCACAGTTGGCTCTGTGTCAAGTTTTCCATGATCGGCATGCACTTGATGGCATTGGACACCATGTTTTCTGTGGAGTAGAGGTCGGAGTAGTGTTCCGCCCATCTCTCCATCTGCTGGCTAGGATCGTTGATTACTTCCCTAGTGGAGGATCTGAGGGGGGCAGTCTTGCTCTGTGTTGATCACAGTGCCTTCTTGATGCCATCATACATCCCTCGGATGTTGCCTCTTCCAGCAGCATTCTGTATCTCTTCGCTGAGCTCTGTCCTGTACTCATTTGCACATCGCCTGGCGTTAAGCTGAACCTTACTCCTGGCGGCGCTGAGGATTTGCAGGTTCTTCTCACTGGGTGACCGTTTGTACTCGGTGAGTGCAGCACGCTTGGCCTCAATAATGGGAGTCATCTCTGATGATTTGGCCTCAAACCAGTCGTGGGATTTTGCGGTTTTCTGGCCATAGAAATGCGATGGATGGTGTCTCGTAGCGTTTCCCATCTCTCTGTGGCAGAGTCTCTGGGCTGCAATGCATCGAATTCTCTCTCAAAGGCCTCTGCAAACTGTTCTACAAGGTCTGGCTAAGACATCTTGCTGACATCAATGCGAGAGTTCCCTTGTTTCTTTGAGCAGTGGAACTTCTTTGGCTGCAATCTGATCCTGCAGCATACCAGAGAGCGGTCCGTGTCGCAGTCTGCGCTGTGGTAAGAGTGAGTGTGGAGAAGGTTTTTGATGGCGGCTCGTCTTACTAGGATCAGATCCAGTTGGTGCCAATGTTTTGAGCGCGGATGCCTCCAGGAGACTTTGTGTTGGGGCTTCGTCCTGAAGGAGTTGGCGATGCACAGTTCATGGCAGGCACAAAACTCAAGTAGTCGCTGGCCGTTCTCATTCATTTTCCCCACTTCAAAGGAACCAAGAAAGGAGGGCCACGAATCGTTGTCTGCACCCACTCTGGCATTGAAGTCGCCCAGGAGAACAAGTTGTTCTGTCCTGGGGATGTTCCTTATGGTTGATGCAAGATTTTCGTAAAACTCATCCTTGGCGTCTGGAGAGGTGGACAGAATTGGAGCATACGCGCTGACGAGAGTGAAATAGCCTTCGGAGGTGTTGAGGCGGAGAGTCAAGAGTCGTTCTGAACCGCCGCTACCTGGTTCGATCATGTTCAGCAGGCTGTTCCTGACTGCAAAGCCTACTCCGTACTCTCTTGGGGAATAAGAGCTCTTTCCTTGCCAGAAGAAGGTGTAGTTCCTCTCCTTTAGTGTTTCTGAGTCAGCCAGCCGTGTTTCCTGCAGAGTGGCAATGTCCACATTTAGTCTCTTTAGCTCTCTGTTTATGACGGCGGTCTTTCTGGCGTCACTGATGTCTTGCAGATCTTGGGAGAGCCCAGGCATCATTGTCCGGACATTCCAACAGGCCAGTTTCATTTTTGATCCGTTTCTTGAAGTTTTCTTTTTGCCGGGTGCGGTGCGGAAATTAACGACCTGCTTGTCGGATATTCTCCTAATCTTCATACACCCATAGAAGAAGGCAGGTCGTGGCGGGACAGCACCTAATTGGCGGCTGAGGTCTGCCCAGCTTGGGCGGGCAATAGCTGTCCAGTGGGACGCGACGGTCCCCCCCACCGTAAAAAGCCAATTGAGCGCTAACTTATAACCGTAACTGTTGCTTCACGTGTTATTACGACACTAGTGCTAGTAGCGAAGCTGGAGTGTCCTCTCCAGGTTGTAGGTGCAAGGTGTTTGTGAATGGATGGACGGATGTAAGCCTGGGCAACGTAATATGGAAGACAGCTGTTGCTCATGCAGCTTGTCCCCTCTCTCCACCTCGCTGACAGATCCAAAGGAACAGCAAGGCTGTTACGTTTTGGTGCCAACGCGGCCGCAGGAGCTGCCGCAAAGTGACAAAGTTTGCCATCCAACCGCCTTAAGGTCCGTTTATACAGAGCGCGATCGCGAACGCGGTTTTTCGCGGTTTTGTAGAGGAACCGTTCAAATAGAGTGCGAACGCGAACGCGAACAAATTTTTGTTCGCGCGAACGACTGCCTTGATTGCCCCCAGAGCGAATTTTCTCAGAAGGTCGCGCGGCTTTTTTGCTATCAACCAATCAGCAGGTACTTCCCTTGCATCATTTCCACAAATAGAAACTTGTACGCCTGACCGTTCCAAGAAAAAGCTAGGCACTAGCGTCAGTCTACTTTGCTTGTGATGTTTGGAGAAGAATGGACAAGACAATGGACAAGACAGAAGCCATGATTCTTGAAATTGAGAAGAATCATGTACTGCATGACAAAGCAGACAAAGATTACAAAGACATCATGAAAAAAAGAGACATATGGAAAGCAATTGGACAGAAAGTCGGACTGACAGGTATGTGATTGAAATTAATTTTATTTACCTGTTTCAACAATGTTATGGAACTGTAAAAAAAATAAATGTCTGCACGACTTTATTAATTAAACACGTTTTAACTTTCATGTCAGCAGTCTTCATAATGACACCATTTTAGCTCTGACAGAAATATATAATGGAATTATGATATTATAAAGTCTGCGTCTCACACTGACAGATCTGATACACAGGAAGTACAATAAACACTGCATTAATGAATACAGATAATCTGTCTGTCTGTATGTTTGTCTATCTGTTCTTGTCATTAACGTCTAGGCAGAGAGCTGTGAATGATATTATCTTCTTTGGGGAAATTGACTGTTGTCACACTTTGTTTAAAACGTCCTCTGCCGGCGTGGGTGCATGTCTATGTCCTAATTAGCATGTCCAAAGCATGCATCCATTTGCCATGTGACTGCTCCTGCTGGGGAGACAAAGTAGTTTTTGAATTGTTCTCGCACCTCAAGGGCTGTATATCTGGGTCGATGTCCTTCTCGCCTCAAAGGCCTCAATACACCATCGTGGATGTCTTTTTCCATGTTATCAACGTCAGCCCTGTGTGCACCGACCTCGTTTTCACCACACAGCATGTTATGTAAAACTATGGTAGCTTTCACAACACAGTCCACATTTCCAGGTGACAGAGGGAGTTTTCTGTGATACATCCTCCAACGATTTGCCAGTATGCCAAACGCGTTTTCGGAGATTCTCCTTGCTCGCGATAATCTGTAATTATAAATCCGCTTTGCATCATCCAGATCAGAACCTGGGTACGGACGCATCAAATTGCTCATGAGCGGGAAACCTTCATCTCCTACTATTACATGAGGACAGGGTTGATCATCCACGATCAATGGTTTATCATCCGGTATAGCAAGCGTTTTGTTTTGCATCTTTCGATACAATGCACTGTTTCTGAAAATGCCAGAATCACTATTTGACCCGTATGAACCAATATCCACAAATGTAAAACGATACCGATAATCAACGAGGGCCAGAAGTACGATTGAGAAAGATTTCTTGTAATTGAAGTATGTACTTCCTGAACAGGGAGGCGCCTGAATCAACACGTGCTTCCCATCTAAAGCACCAATACAGTTTGGGAACTGCCATCGTTCACGAAATCCATTTTCAGTTTGCCGCCACAGTTCTTGAGTTGGTTCAGGTAGATGAATTGGCTGTAGTTGATTCCAAATCGCCTCGCATACTTCACGTACGACCATCGCCACGGTGGCAACCCCCACGCGGTAACTGAATGCTATGGTCTTGTAGGAATCCCCCGTTGCCAAGAACCTGAAAGCAAAACTAATTATTAATACAGATCTATATTTTTGTTTCAGGTAAAGAAGTGGAAACTCGTTGGAAGAATGTGCGTGATGGTTTTGGTAAATATCAAAGGAAGCTGAAATGTCGGAGCGGGGATGCAGCTAAAACAGTGAAGGAATACAAGTACGCAAAAGCTCTGTCCTTTCTAACCCCCTACTTGGGTGACAGACCCACCAGCAGTAACTTGGCAGAGGAATCAGATGATGACCTATTGCAACGAGATAACTTCACTGACGAAGAAGATGATGCAAGTCAAATATCAGACTTGCAGCCACGACAGGATCGTCCGGTTACACCATCAAACCCCAGTGTTGCCTCCTCAAGTCACTCCAAGCGAAAACAAAAGCGCACTCAAGATGATTTGGACGCCACCTTATGTCAATATTTGAAGAAGAAGTCACGTAGTCCTGTGAAAACAGAAGAAAAGCAAGATGATGTGGATTTATTCCTTCAGTCAATGGCTGGAACAATCAGAAAGCTCCCTGCACGTAAACGGGCCGAAGTCAAATTCAAAATACATAGCATCGTACATGAAGCAGAAATGCAGTGCTGCTTCCCTCCAATGATGACACCATTTGACATGCAGTCCATAAGTGAACGTCCGAATTTGACCTCCACCCGTTTGATGACATCTCCCGCACCTGACATGCAACCAATGGGCGGCCAACCCACTGTCAGCAGCAACTTGGAGTCGACCTTTCAGGGCTTCCAGTCGTATACCCAGTTTTTGGACGATCAGTGAACATGATGACCACAAGGACGTCTTTGTTTCTTTGAGTTAGAACTTTAATTTTGCAGATGGCAAGTTTTTGATTCAAGAAAATATTGCAAAAAAACAAAACGAGAAACACACAACAGTGTTTATGCTAATTTTGAACATTGGAACTGTTTTCATCAAGATTCGATGGAACAAACTGTAATTATCTTCATTTTGAACTGTTTTCATCAAGATTCGATGGAACAAACTGTAATTATCTTCATTTTGGACATTTGAATCGAAAAATAATCGAAAATACAATGATTATGATTATTTTCAATACTGGATCTTTTTAAATGAAACCTGTATTAACGATTTACTGCACTGAACACATGCATACATAATAAATGTTTGAAATGCTATTCAAGTGTTGTTTTCGTTAACGAATGCATTGTATAAATAAAATCTTATCATTATAAAATTACAAGGATGGATCAATATATTTTGAACCTTACCTAGAAGCAAGGAAGAACTGAACGTAAATGGCGAATTCTCATGATGGAGGTGGCCCAGTTACAGGTTTCTATCTATATTCCATTTTTAAAAGTCTTAAAAATTATTTTTCCATCCTTGTGCATACGTGTGTGCTACAGTATTTCCCCTTCAAATATGAACATTGCAGATCTAAAATGAACTTGCTATCTTCACATTACAGGGGAAAATACTAAAACTTTACTTACCTCAAGCAAATGGCCAGTCGTTCTCTTGGGGTGATGGCTTTCTTCCAATTAGTATCCTGTTTGCAAATGTCGTCTCCAATTAATTGCAAAATGTAGTCAAATTGCTCCTCAGTCATTCGAAAGTATTGCTGGAATTTTGCAGGATGAAAATGTAGTTCTTGTACGAGGTGGTGGTACTCTGCAAATTCACTTCTTCTCTGTAAAATTTCGTGCACTGACACACGCCTCTTTCTCTTCCTCCGTTGTTTTGCGTACAAATACAGTACTATGATCTCCTCCGTGTCTGACTCTACCTGCGCCATGATTCCAAATGACCAAACTTTATCTCTCACAGCAAGAAAAAGACGAGCCGCCTCGAAAGCCATCGACGGTTTTCCGCGTTCGGGTTCGTGCTCTATTTGAATGGCAAAACTGCTCAAAAGTCGCGTTCGCGTTCGTGTTCGCGTTGGACGCGTTCGCGTTTGCGCTCTGTATAAACGGGCCCCGTCGCGCACCGGATTTTCTGTCAGGGTTTACTACCTTAGCTAGGTGGCCGCAGGTAGCTCTCCAGAGCTGGCACTCTTTGATGGGTCATTTATTTCCACCACTGAGGCTGTGCATCAAAACAGCCTTATTATATTCTAGTTTTAGCTCCAGTGGGAGGATATCAAGTGACCTATAATCACTAGGAGTTAATGAACATGACTTTGATAAAAGTAATTTCAACTGAGCACGTTTGTATAATCTAACAAGAGGATTTAGAGTATTTGTATAGCAGAATCCCACAACGTAGAAGCATAATCTATTATTGACTGTACGTGAGCATTAAAAAATATTTTTCGGGCATGTGTACCAGCTTATAAATTAGTGTTTTATTTTTGATAACTGGAATACTTTTGGAGACATTCGATCTTTTACATAAGTAACGGTAATATGTTCAGACCATGATGAATTATTATCGATAACTATATCTAGAACTTTGTGTGATTTGACTTCTTCAATCTTAACATTGGGAATGAAAATATTGAATACATTTGTTGGCATGATCTGGCGAGCGAGCGAGCGAGAGAGAGATAGAGATGTGACTATGATTATCAGAATCCATGCAAGCGGCCTAGTACATTTTAAGGTCAGTCTGGGTCAGTAATTGTAAGCTTGAAGTTATTGTTTTGTCAACAAATCTTATCACTGTGAAAAAGTAGGTATTTTTGCAATTGGCTTGTCTTTTGATTCCGTAGCACTAATGATATCTGATGCAAATGTATTAATGGATGTCATAGACTGTATCGTCTTAGCTCTTTTAACAAAATCTTTTTGTGAACTCAAATTAGCTTTTTCTTTTGAAAAGGTTTCATATGCGAAAGATTTGATGACGAATTTCGCGGCTGAAGCTTTCCTTTGTTCATCTGCTTCTCTGTAAGTCCCTAAATTTGATGTAAGAATGGGCACACCTAGAGCGAGTTTATAAGCCTTACAATCAATGCTTTGCAGCTTCGTTAGCAAATGCAGTGGAGCACTGAAAAATACCTCTTGAGCGTATGTCAAGCGTGAACGTACGAGGGACTATGACAATGACAATGACAAATTTTTTATTGGCAAATAGCGTTTTACAGCTCTAGTGCCAAGGGGGATTATTCAGCTTATTTTAGTAGACGACGAAAAGAAAAAGTAAAACGAAAAATAAGGGGAAATAACAAGCAAATAAGTACATATTCATAAACACATAAACACTCATACATTCACACCCACAACATTAATATAACATATTCCATATTACTCATGCATAATACTAAGTAATTAATTCGAACATATGACTTTGCAGCCGAGCCTTTTTTTTTGGTTATTTACCAATCTAAATTGAGTTATGGATCTTATATTTTATTCTGCATTATGTTTCTATCATGTTAAAACGATCGTTCGGTTAATCTTTTCCTTCGAATGTTGTATGCTTCTACAATATATTTGGCAAGTGAAAATAGGATGTCTTCATTATCTGATGAAAGGATAGCTACTAGATCATGTCTTAATGCAAACGGATGTGTAAAGAATGTGTAATCATTTCTAATAACACTGTATTCCTTACAATGGAAAACAAAATGATCCTCATTTTCTAAATCCTGATGACACAACTGACATACACTGTCACTTTCACTATTTTGAATATACCATATTCTATTTGTATTAAGCCCTAAGGTCCTGGATCGAAATCGAGAAAGGAGACACCGTTGCCATTTATTTGTAATTATAGAAATGTATTTTTCCGACCGGAAAATATTTTTGAACGAAAAATACCAAATATATCTTGTATTTTCTTCCATGTCTGAATGCCAGTTTTGCTTGTATATGTTGATAAGACGATCCTTAAATTCTGAAATAAATGCGACATCACTCCATACTCCTTGGCTAATCCATACAATCCCAAACCCATTTTTGACTAGAACATTTTTTACATTGTCTATCCGGTTTTTCTTTCCTTCTTCATGCTGCTGTAGTAACATATCATAAGCCTGCTTACACAGTCTTGTCGGCGGTAATTTAATAAGTTTTAACCAATACTTTATCCACTTAATCATTGTACGAATTTTCAGTGGATATCTACCCGTTTCCCCATATGCTACTTGATTAGATGAATGAAGTGGTATACTCAAAAAACGTTTTATTGCATATGTATGAATGATTTCCATTTGTTTATTCTCGTAGATACCTCAAATTTCTGCTGCATATGTGAGCATCGGCTCTATCTGTGTGTTAAAGAGTTTCCAGTAAAGTGAAGGGTCAATAGACTTTAATTTTTGCATAGCTCTAATAATTTCAACAACCCCCTTTTTCCCCTTCCTGCACATTTCGGTCCGTGCTGTGTTCAAACTTAACTTTGTTGTGAAAATCAGTCCTAGATATTTGTAGGTATTAGTCACTTTTACTTCCGTATTTCCATATCGCCATTTTTCATGAACCGAAAGATGTCCGCCTTTTCGAAATACAATTATATTTGTTTTGTTCAAGTTAACAGTTAGACACAACCTGTCTGCTTCTTGTTTTAGAATGTTTAACTGATTTTGCAGTCCCACAACTGTATCAGATAGACACTGAGTATTATATCATCAGTAAAAAGCAATAAAAATAATTCAACAGCTCCTGAAATCATTTGTACTCCATGCTTTCCTTTTCTAGACAATTCAACAGCTAATTCATTAATAAAAAATGAGAATAATTGTGGGCTAAGCAAACAACCCTGTTTAACGCCTCTTGGACAAGTGAAAAAATCAGTGTAGAAATTTTTATCCCTTACACAGGCCAAAACTGTATCATATATTCCTCGAACCGCTCTATATAACTTTCTACTAACACCACTATTTCTCAAGACATTCCACAACATATTTCTATTTACCGAATCGAACGCCTTCTGGAAATCTACAAAAGCAACACAAAGTTTAGAGTTTCTACTTAGGTATTTTTGTACTATGGCGTAAAGAGTAAAAATATGGTCAACCGTACTATAGCCTGTCCTAAATCCAGCTTGCTCCTCAACAATTTTTGTCTCCCTTTGTGCCCACTTTGTGAGCCTTTTATTTTAGATATGGGTATAAACTTTTCCTATTACACTTGTCAAAGCTATCCCTCTCTAATTATCGGGATTGTTATTATCTCCCTTCTTGTATATTGGCACAATGATAGGTTTAGACCAGGCTGTTGGAAATTTCCCTGTATCAAAAAGTAAATTGAAAAGATCTTGTAAAAAGTCGATAACTACCGCGTTCGCCTGTTTTAACATTTCGCTAACAATGATGTCAATGCCTGCACTTTTACCATTTTTAAAGATGTTTTATTCCTTCGCTGATTTCAGATTTTGTTATAGGATCGTTAAATACAGGTTCATGTATATCATCCTCTTCCTCCATTATCACGTTTTCCTGTTGTTCTAAATCCACTACCTCTTTTAACACGCTAAAGAAGTGATCATACCACTGCTGTAAACTAATGTTGTTATATACTGTTGCTTTTCTGTTTACTGATCTAATTGTTGTCCAAAATAATTTAGGATCATTAATAGATTCTTTCAACTTGCTTAACCTAATTTCATCATATCTCTCTTACTTATCCTTTTTTTAGTTTATTGTACGACTTTCTCTCTTTGGTAGAACGTACGAGGGAGGTAGCAAGAGATATCAACGCTTTGGTATCTTGCCCCCAGTGCTGTTTACAAATTATTTTAAGGAAATTTAGACCTTTTCTTGCTTTGTTTAGTATATAGTCAATATGATAATTCCACGAAAGCTTTGAAGAAAGATAGACTCCCAAAAATTTAACAGATTGTGTATATCTGATGATAGTACCATTTATTGTAAACACGGGGAGCTTTTCTGGGTCTGATCCTGTATTAAATAGCATCATATTTGTTTTTTCTAAGGACAATGATAACTCATTTTATCAAGTTCCCGCTGGTGTATTTTCTTTATGTAATTCAATGTCCTAGTATGCGTTTTATTTTTCATTGTCATCTTCATCCATAAACAAATGTCATCAGCAAATTGAACCAAGACTGTATCTTTAGCTCAGTAGCTTGTTAGGTACATCGGCTAATAATATATTGAATAAAATCGGCGAAATTACTGATCCTTGTGGTAACCCCATGTGTAATTGTCTAGGGTTTGAGTAGGTATTTCCAATTCTTACTTGTATAGATCTATCTGATAAAAAAAACAACAACAACTTCTAATATAATCATACATGTTGCCTGTGATACCGATATTTTTCAGTTTATATAAAAGTCGAGCGTGCAACACTTGGTTGTATGCTTTTTTCACATAAAAAAAAGTCGCTAGTACGGTTTTTTCGCCTTGCAAACTGTTGCTTTACCTGTGTAGTCAGTTTGACTAGATTTTTCTGTGGAGGATCTACCTTTTCTAAAGCCAGCTTGGTTTATAGGAATTACACTATACTTCTCACAATAATGAACAAGTCTTTTTAGAACAATTTTTTTCATTAGTTTGCATACATGCGATGTGTGTGTGTGTGTGTGTGTGTGTGTGTGTGTGTGTGTGTGTATACATATATATATATATATATATATATATATGTGTATCTCTCTCTCTCTCTCTGTATATATATATATATATATATATATATATATATATATATATATATATATATATATATATATATATAACAGAAATGGAAAGACAGCAACTGAAACACTGAAAGACTTTTTGGGAATGCCGTACAGTTTATTTGGTTACACTCTGGTAAAACGATATTTTAAATAAAGAGCCAACATCGTGCGAACGACAGAAACAGCACAATTTCTCCTACGGACAATGTCGTGACTTGTGCGACGTTTTAGGTCATCTTATTTATATTATGTCCAGGGTTTATGTTTACAAGTGGAGGAAGCGTACGGTATTTCAACAAAGTGTGTGATTCATCGGTAGACTAACAACCAACCTCATGTTTTAAACTCAAGTGATTTTCTCTCCAGAAACACCATTTCAGTGTGCATAGTGTTTGTGACTTTCGATTCTTCACATCCGTACTTTGTCATCGAATCATTGTGACAGCATGGCTTCATTAAGCTTTGATGACGATGGGGATGTGCACAGACTGGAAGGATCCAGTGGCCAAGAACAGGGTGGACTGGTGATAATGAAGAAAAAGCCCTCGGGAGATGCACACACATTTAAAAAACCTGACATCCCCAGACCCAAAGTATCTCTGTTGGGTCTTGATAAACTGGCGGCGCTCAAACGGCAGACAGACAGTTCTGAGGGAGGCCTCACTCCAAAGAGGTCCAAGATTTCATCCTACAGAGATGATGATGAAGATGATGCAGATGTTGAGGAGGAGAAAAATACAGACAAATTCAAACACGGCCATGATAGGTAAGGCTCATTTTGTTATAAAATCAAACAGTGTTTGTATGCATGCGCGCGCGCGCGCGTGTGTGTGTGTGTGTGTGTGTGTGTGTAAAAGACTGCCTGAATGATGGGGTAAAAACAGTCATACACATAAAAGCCCATTTGAATTATAGAAATTTTACATTGTCAGGGGGGCTAGGGGGTTGGGGGGGGGGGCGGGGGGGGGGGGGGATTGGCTTGCCCATGAGTGGGTGAAAAGTTTAATCTGCCACAAAACTGACATCAAGTAGAATTCCCATAATTACATCCTTCATACATCTGTCTAAGTCTTCTACTTTTTATCAAGGCATTTCTAACCCCACGCAACCTTATATGGCAGATCTTAAATCAGTATTATTTTGATTGTGGCCATTACAAGATGATGGTGATATTGATGCATTAAAGCTCAAGCCATCAGAGATCTTTTCCCATCCCTCTTGCTGCCAGTCAGTGGCAGTCTCTGTGCGTGTGTGTGTTTGTGTGTATGTGTGGGTCTGTGTGTTTGAGTGCGTTTGTGCGTGCGCGAGGGTGTAAGTGTACACAAGTGTCAGGAGAGTTCTGTGCATGTGCGTATGTGTGTGTGTGTGGGAGGGGGGGGGGGAGGGAGGGAGGGTGCGGGGGGGAAAGGGGGGGTAGAGGATGAGGTATGTGTGTGTATGCATGCCTACACTGTGGGAGCAACAGAATATTGGAACGTGCGGGTGTGTATATATATATGTATCTTCGTATATATGTGTGTGGGGTTGGGCGTGGGGGATGTGGGCATATGTGTGTGTGCTTGTACAAGTAAGTGCTCATCTGTGTGTGTGTGTGTGTGTGTGTGTGTGTGTGTGTGTGTGCCGTGGAAGCTGTGATACATAGCCTAGAAATGAGTGTGAAGGAGGAGGGTAGAGGAGGTGCAGGGTGATGTGTGTGTGTGTGTGTGTGTGTGTGTGTGTGTGTGTGTGTGTTGGGGCTCATGTACGTATTTGACTGTGCTTTCATATCTATGAAACTGCATGTTTGGTGCATATCTGTTATGCATATGTGGGTGTATGTGTGAATGTGTGTCTCCATGTTTTACATTTATTTGCTTATTTATCATCATTGTTGTCTTTTTTATTTATTTATTTTATTATTATTATTACCACTTTTTTTCTTCTTTTTTTTTTAATGTATGCTTATAGTTGACTTCATCAAGTTTTTGTACTTTAGCGTTCTCGAAATTATAAAGCCAAAAGATGCAAGTTGCAATAATAATCTGAAGTTTTTAATAATTCAGATCAGACAGCCCGTAACAATCGTGATCGTTGCTAGATGACAACAACCAACAAAGGGAAAGAACTCCAAACATGTAACTAAGGAAACTAAGAAAACGTAACTCTTAAAGTTAAAGTCTTGAGGTGAAGTTGTCCCTACATTACTCCCCTCCCAGCTATTGTATGGTACGAAGCACAATTAAAACACAGAAAACATCAAAACTGAAACAATTGTCATTGAAATCTTGGAGGGAAGCGGGAGATGCGCCCAGAGCGGGTCGTGACACACGAGGGGTTTTTGACAGGAGACGGTGAACGCACAGTCTGAGTGGGTGCTTTCGTGGCCTTTGCTTCAGAGTTCACTGGCTGTGTTGATGATGGTGGAACTCTAGCACCAGGTGAAAGCACAGTCTTGTTTCCTGTAGTTGTGAGTTGGGTGACGAATGCAGCTTTCAGACGGTCCACTGACACTTTCTCTGAACGGCCCTTAATGTCAGTGGTGTAATACTTGTCACTGGTGCTGATGATGCGATATGGGCCATCATAGGGTCGTTGCAGAGGATGTTTGTGAGCATCGTGTCTGACATAGACATACCCAGTGGAGGCCAGATTTGAAGGAACGTAGGTTGATTGGTTTCCATGGAACATTGGGGCTGGTGGTAGCACAGTGCGCATGGTGTGCTGGAGATGTTTGAGAAACATCGAGTCAGGTTCCATTGTGCTACTTTCCAGTGGCTGAAGGAATTCACCAGGTAGGCGAAGTGTTGAGCCGTAGACAAGCTCAGCAGGGGAACAATCAGGGTCCACCCGCCAAGAAGATCGTATCCCCAACAGGACCATGGGCAGCTCTGCGTGCCAGTCAGAAGTGGTAGTGCGGGCCTTCAGTGCTGCCTTCAGCTGATGATGGAAGCGTTCCACCATGCCATTTGCTTGTGGATGGTAGGCTGAGGTTGTGTGAACTTCAATACCCAAAAGTTTGTTGCACTCAGCCCACAGCACTGACGTAAACTGTCTCCCACGGTAGGTAATGTTTTCAGGAACTCCGAATCTGGCGATCCAGTGATGCACCAGAGCTTGAGCACAGGTGGAGGCATGGGCATCTGGGAGAGGAATGGCTTCTGGCCACCTGGTAAAGCGGTCAATGATTGTGAACAGGTAGGTCATACCTTGGCTAGCTGGTAGGGGTCCAACCAGATCTACATGTAGACTGCTGAATCTTGTCGTTGGAGGTGGCCGTTCCACAAGTGGTGGTCAAGTGTGCCGGTGGATCTTGGAAGATTGACAGCTGTGACATTCCTTACACCATTTGCGAATGTCCCGTTTCATTCCATGCCACACAAATCGCTGGCTGATGGCCTTTTGTGTCGGGCGAACTCCTCCATGTGAGAGTCCATGGATTTGGTCAAACACCTGCCAAGTCCAGGAGTTTGGAAGGACTGGACGAGGGACACCTGAAGAAGTATCACAGAGAAGAGTTAATGATCCACATGGGATGTCTTCAAGCTTCAAGCCTGTGGTGGCTGAACGATATGAATCCATCTCACCAGATTGAGCTTGATCTTGAGCAAGTTGGTTGAAACTGCTAACTGAGCAGATGCTCTGTTCCACAGAGTTTGAGTTCATGTTGAAGCGTGAAAATGCATCAGCTACAACGTTGAACTTCCCAGTGATGTACTGGATGTTTGTAGTGAACTCAGCTATGTAGGAGAGTTGTCTTGTTTGTCGAGGTGAGCGATCAGTTTGACTCGAGAGGGCTGACACCAATGGCTTATGATCCGTGAACAGAGTGAATGGTCTTCCTTCCAGAAAATGTCTGAAGTGTTTGACAGCACTGTAGGCTGCAAGTAGCTCTCAGTCAAATGCACTGTATTTCTTCTCTGCTTCAGAAAGATTTTTGGAAAAGAAAGCTAGAGGAACCCAAGATTGACTTTGTTTCTGTTCGAGCTGAACACCCAAAGCTGAGTTTGAAGCGTCTACTGTGAGACTTGTAGGAGCATCTGGCTGAGGATGATGTAGGAGCACAGCCTCTTTGAGAGCTTCTTTAGCCTTTTCAAATGCTGTCTGACAGGCTTCAGACCACTCAATAGTGTGCCCTTTACCACTTGCTTGAGCATGAAGTGGGGCCAGGGTGTCAGCAATGTGTGGGATGAAACGGTGGTAGTAGTTCATCAATCCCAGGAACCGTTGAAGGCCAGAGCGATCTGTTGGAGGAGCACTGTCATGAAGAGAAGCTACTCTATCTGGAAGTGGACGTATCCCTTCAGAGGTCACACGATGTCCAAGAAAATCCAGTTCACTGACGCCAAAGACACATTTTGCTTTGTTGATGACCAGTCCATTTGCAGAGAGGAGCTGGAGAAGTTGTTGAAGGTGCTCAAGGTGTTCTTCATGTGAATGACTGGCCACTAGGATGTCATCAACGTACACGAACGTGAAAGGTATGTCTCTTAGTATGCCATTCATGAGCCATTGAAATGCTTGTGCAGCATTTTTCAAACCAAATGGCATGCGTAGAAACTCCCACAGTCCAAATGGCGTTATGATAGCCGTTTTGGGAATGGAAGACGATGCCATGGGAATTTGATGGTAGCCTCTGACAAGATCAATCTTGGAAAAGACAGTGCACCCTGCGAGATGGCTGTTGAAATCTTGAATATGGGGCAATGGATACCGATCATCTTTTGTCACAGTGTTGAGTTGCCTGTAGTCCCCACAGGGTCGCCACTGGCCATTTGATTTGGGAACCACATGGAGCGGTGAGGACCAGGGTGAATCAGAACGTCGGATGATGCCCATCTGTTCCATCTTGAAGAATTCAGCCTTTGCAGCAGCCAACTTTTCTGGATTCAGGCATCGTGCACAAGCATGGACAGGTGGGCCATGCGTGATGATGTGGTGTTCCACACCATGTTCGTTGACAGTAGAGTCAAAACGTGGTGTGGATAACTCTGGAAACTGAGAAGTTCAGAGTATGCACTGTTTGGATGAATTGACAGGCCTGCGAGTGTCATGGGGTTATCACTGCTTTTGAGAGACACAGAGATGTTGTTTAGGGACAGGAGGCGTTTGCCCTTGAGATCAATCATCAGTTCATGAGCGATGAAAAAATCTGCACCAAGAATGGGACGTGTAACATCAGCCAGGTAAAAGTCATGGGTGAAGATTTGTTTGGGCTTTGTTTCCAAAGTCATGCTACGTTTGCCCCAGGTCTTGATTGACGTTCCATTGGCAGCAGAAAGTGAAATGGAAGGTGAATTTGACTTGCGATCCTGGGATGAGGCTGGATACATGGACACATCTTCACCAGTGTCGATTAAGAATGATTGTCCTGTGCGTTTGTCATAAACAGAAAACGTGTTTGAATTTGAAACGCTGGCCGCTACCACGTTTAGCGACCAGCTTTGGCGTTTCCTGAAAACGATATGCCATGTCTGCCTGTTTTGTAGACCAATGAGGAAAATTTGCAGCCAGGTTGACAACGGCGGGCATTAGGTCCAAATCGCTGGTGATAGAAACACACAGAGTTAAAAGCGCTGTGTTGTGAGGGAGGATCACGTCGCTTCTCTGTCTTGATGGCAGAGACAGTCTCTTCAGAGGTCACAGTGCATGCATCCTGTTCTGAAAACAGCCTTTCTTTTGGAGCTTGAGGTGGGGATGTGGAGATCTGTTCTATGCTTGCAGCACGTGTCTCCCAAATCTGGTCTGCTGCTTCAGCCAATGCCTCTGTGTCTGTGATGTCTTGTCCAGCTAAAATACTTCTGATGTCTGAGGGAAGATTAATGAGGAACAAAGCACGTTTCAGGGTTTTGGGATCATCATTGAGAGCATTTATTTTACGCAAGAGAGCAGTTGGTCGTTTGTCACCAAGTCCGTTGAGATTCTAATAATGCCTTTGGTGCTGAACTGTGCCTCTACTCGCGCGAACCAAACCTCTGGTGATTTCATCTAGAACTCAGGTAGTTTGACTGTGATGGCGTTGATCTGACTTGCAGCTAGAGATTGGATGTGATTTGTTAAATCAGCAACTTGTTCAGAAAGAATTTCTACAGGCATGTTCACGTGTCCAGCGTCGGGGTCACCAATTTAGCGTTCTCGAAATTATAAAGCCAAAAGATGCAAGTTGCAATAATAATCTGAAGTTTTTAATAATTTAGATCAGATAGCCCGTAACGATCGTGATCGTTGCTAGATGACAACAACCAACAAAAGGAAAGAACTCCAAACATGTAACTAAGGAAACTAAGAAAACGTAACTCTTAAAGTTAAAGTCTTGAGGTGAAGTTGTCCCTACAGTACCTTATAGTTATACATATTATTATTAGTAGTAGTAGTTCTTTTTTTATGTATTTTTCTATTATTTATTCACCCTTTTTTTCCCAAGGCCTGACAAAGTGCATTGGGTTACACTGCTGGTCAGGCATCTGCTAGGCAGATGTGGTGTAGCATATATGGATTTGTCCAAACGCAGTGACGCCTCCTTGAGCTACTGAAACTGAAACTCAAGCCATTGCTTGTGTCCCTTTATCTTGCTAAGACTGCGGTCAGCAGAGCAATACTCAATGACAATAGTCATTATGTGTGTGTGTATATATAAATATATATATATATAGTTGATTGTTTCTGTATATATCATGATTTTTCTTTGGATTAATTTATAATGTTTGTACTAATACTGTAGTAGTATAACATTAGTAGTGTACAAACAATATATATAACTATAATGATATGTAACGTTCACACTCATTGAGTCTATCATGCGATAGCGTTGATAGCAGTGTAAAAAGTGTTTTGTGAGTGTGGTTCTTAAAAGGGTGTTGTGGTTGGTTCGATTCCAAGAGAGAGAGGGGAGCAGACAAGGGGATATGGGATCGACTGATGATGCACACAATCAGACAATGACACTCACTTGCACTCACTCACTCTCTCTCCTCACACTAATAGCAGGGCCACATGGAGTGGTTTTTATAGAGCGTTTACTTTTACAATATACATGGGAAATCAGCACACACACTAAGCAGTTCACCCAACTTAGCAAAAGCAACTTTGTTTAAGCAACACACACTAAAGCAGCACACACTGCCTACTTTAAGTACTTCCTACAAGCAGCATCTACAGGCAGCACACAGTAAAAAGTTCACCCTACACCTAAAGCAGCACACAGCCCAACAACTGAACAAGGATTTCCTTGCTCCTCACATCACTGATCAGTCAGTCACCCTGTGTCAGTCAGTTTTTCTGGGAGACAGCTAAGAACTGGCTGTGCTGACTGGTTTTATCCCTTCCCACAACATACTGTGCATACTAATCCAAGCTACAACACTCACTCCCCCAACTAGTTGAACTGAAATAACCTATCTTTGCTTGTCTTAGTGACACTATGTGAATGACTGACAGTTTCACTGCTTAATCCCAATTCGTCCAATTCAACAGATTGATCTGATTCGCTACAATTCAGCCCACTTGTTTCTATAACATTCTGTGATGACAGGTTCACCCGTTTACGTCACAAAGAGATTGGTGAGACAGGACAATACAACTCTCGGCATGTTAGCCGGCATGATCAAAGTTCACATTAGGAATACACTTCGACAGGATGCTGACCTTCAGAAAACATATGGAAAATACTGTTCTCAAATGCAAAAAGGGCCTTTCAGTTTTAAAAGCAATGGCAACCAAAGGTATTGAACAACGCCACCTCTTCCTGCTATACCAATCACTCGTCCTCAGTGTGATCGACTACGGACTTGGGCTAACAACACCGTCTCAAAGCAACCTCCTAAAATTAGAAAGAGTTCAAAATGAAGCTATGAGGCTGATCCTTGGAACAACAAAAGACACGCCCACAGAAACCATGCGATACCTGCTTGACCTTCCTTCAGTGCAGGCTAGAAACAAGTTAGAACAGGTCAAGACCTACTTCAAAGCATTAGAAAACCCTCAAAACCCACTGCATGATGCAGTCAAAGAACCAAAAGGCAGCCGCCTAGGACGAGGAAGATCATGGATGGGGCAAGCAGAAGACACAATCCAGCTAGTATGCCGCCTACAAGACCTGAAAGAAACAAAACAATGGGAGAAAAACCCCGAAAACCTCAACCATCTATTCAACACAGCCATTTCACCCACTCTAGGAAGACATTGTCGGGAATGGCCAGAGGGCAAAACTGATGCGGAAGTGAAGCTACTCATAGAAGAAAATAAAAAGAAGAGGACATCATCATATACATGGATGGCTCAGTCACCAAAGACCAATCCGGTTGGGGATTCACTGTGAAACAAAATGGAAAAACAGTTAGGGAAGAGAATGCTGCCTACAAAGTCACAACCTCCAGCCTAACGATGGAAGTTGAAGCTGTGACACATGCCCTCCAGTGGCTATCGTTCATCCATATGCCCGGAAACCAACATGCCATGATTCTAACAGACTCAATGAACCTCATACAGAAAATTGAAAACGGAATGGGAAGCCCAGAGTGGCATAAGGCAATGCGCAACTTTCAGATTAAAAAACTCACATGGTCATACCGCCCGGGACATACAGGTGTTAAGGGAAATGAGTAAGCTGACGGACTTGCTGGTAACGCAACACCAACGAGCGGCCTACATCTAGGAAAATCGGAAATCCTCAGAAAAGTCAAAGAATATCAAAAAGAACAGGTACAAGGCCATAACACCATCTATCGCCTCAAAGAAATAAAAGCAGAGAGAGGGAGTGGCCGTAAGTCTAACATGAAAGGTAGAGCACGATGCTTTGCAAATCAAACAAATATCGGCATCATTTCCAAACCAACATTGCGAATATTTCTTCAAAACGGAACAGAGTCTCTGTGGGCTTTTCCAAATACAATAGACTGAGCAACACACTAGACGCCACATTCTTGGCATCAGAGATCTTTTCCCATCCCTCTTGCGGCCAATCAGTGGCAGCCTCTGTGCGTGTGTGTATGTGTGTGTTTGTGTGCATGTGTGGGTCTGTATTTTTGAGTGCGTTTGTGCATGCGCGAGGGTGTAAGTGTACACAAGTGTCAGTAGAGTTCTGTGCACGTACGCGCGCGCGCACGTGTGTGTGTGTGTGTGTGTGAGGGGGAGGTGGGGGTGCGGGGGGAGGTGCGGTAGAGGATGAGGTATGTGAGTGTATGCATGCCTACACTGTGGGAGCAACAGGATATTGGAACGTATATATATATATATATCTTTGTATATATGTGTGTGGAGATAGGGCATATGTGTGTGTGCTTGTACAAGTAAGTGTTCATCTGTGTGTGTGTGTGTGTGTATGTGTGTGCCGTGGAAGCTGCGATACGTAGACTAGAAATGAGTGTGTGGAGGAGGGGGGTAGAGGAGGTGCAGGGTAATGTGTGTGGTGTGTGTGTGTGTGTTGGAGCTCATGTACGTTTATATGTATTTAACTGTGCTTTCATATCTGTGAAACTGCATGTTCGGTGCATATCTGTTATGCATGTGTGGGTGTATACGTAAATGTGTGTCTTCATGTTTTACATCTATTTGCTTATTTATCATCATTGTTATCTTATTTATTTATTTATTATTGTTATTAATTTTTATTATTATTATTATTATTATTATCATTACTACTACCTAGACTGGGGAGACAGGACAATACAGCTCTCGGCATGTTAGCCGGCATGATCAAAGTTCACATTAGCATAAATTTTCCCTAGCTTACATTCCGAAGTCCCGCCATCTAGCTGAGCCGTGTTTGTGAAAGGGGAGATGGGGAACGACTTGAAAGACAGGCCGCCACACGGGATGTTCCGCTCAGCACGGGGATTGCGGCAGACCTCGCACAACTGCACGTGTTCCTACAGCTGGGACTAGTGACGCGGTGTTGCGGACCAAAGGCGCCGACTAGGGAGTGGGATGAGGAGGGGGGGTGGAAGGAGGGAGGGTGGCGTGGTGTCGGCACAACCTCAAAGACTGGACTTTGGATAGAGCGGGAAGGGAGATAAGAAAGAGGGGGGGGGGGGGTGAAGGGATGGGGGGTGTGGGGGGACAGAGTGTGGGTGGTGGGGGTGACACTGCTGGCACACTATAACAGCAGTAATAAAATAAAAAGTGTCATTAATTTGTGTGGGAAGCTTTACTTCCTCAGCTGTGATGTGGGCTTAGTTTGAGTGTTGATTTTCAGGCAGTATCGGCAGCCCCGAGTGGAGACCCCTTCACACCCAGGAGGAGTGAGCAGTGAGGCTAGAGAACGCATGTCCAAACACCAACGTGACAGGGAGAGGGGTGTGTACGTGTCCTCCAAACATGACTGTGAGGACAGGCGCAGAGACCAAGACAGAGACCATTGCAGAAGTAGAGGTAATTTGTGAGATAAAATGCACTATGTTCTTGTCTACTATCATTATCAATCTCCCTGAGGCTGAAAAACAAGTAAGAAACAAAGTACATAGACGCATTCACTGACATAGGGCTGATAAGGACATGAAGTATGCATGCACATACTTATGTATGGCCATGCATGATATACACAAAGTGTGACAAACATACACCATTGCAGACACACTCAGAGGCACAATAACAGTTGTCATGGAAAGAAACATTTTATTTTATAATCAGGTGATCTGAGACAGCAGAAAGCACACAAATGGCTGTTAGTGTTACTTGTGTTAGGGAGAACTGATTTCAAACCCTGTCAGTAACATTGTATCTGATATGGTTTGGTATTATATTATAAGGCCAATAACTGAATAAGGCTATATAAAGATATACTGATATAGGGCTCTGCAAGTTTGTGACTGGTTCACACTGGAAGACTGAGAAATGAAAATCAGTGCACTAACTTTCAAAACACATTTTGCAAGTCTTTAAAAAAATCAGTGTGGATGTGTGTGTGAGTGAGTGTATACATGTGTGTCTGTGATTGTGCACATGCATGTATAATGTATATTTCCATCTATGCCTGTTACAAATTTTATGTAATGATTGCCCGTGATACCAGATTGACTATATGTTCAGGATGGATCAGTGAAGAACCATCCCTAACCATGTACCCTGTGTTTCAGAGGACAGGAAAAATCACAGGCGACATGAGGGGGACAGAAGCTCAAGAAGCAGTCGCTCAGACCGAAGAGACAGAGACTCTGAGCGCAGGGACCGAGGTTCTGAGCGCAGAGACAGAGACAGAGACAGCGAGCGTCGACACCGAGAGTGGGAAGAGACGCCTGGCAGACAGTACAGGGATGAAATTGAAACACCAAAAATCAGAGTCAAAGGTATATCCATTATATATATAGGAAATGTTATTCTAAAATTATACAAGATTTGTATATGAGTGTATGTTTGTGTGTGTGTATATGTGTGTGTGTGTGTGTGTGTGTGTGTGTGTGTGTGTGAATTGTTGGAATCATTAAAATCAGGTACAGTTATTTTATTTCATGTTTGGTTTTACTTTTCTCAAATCATCATAATTTACTGATATCAATAGACAGGTGTAACAAGCATTTAGGTTTGCATGTACATTATGTATAGATATGTGTACTCCTTATATGCGTGACTGTCAAGTTTTAATTCTTCATGAGAACTGTGCAGTCAAACATATAAAGTTGACTGTCGTATAAAAACAACAACAACAAAGAAACAAAAAGAAAGCAAAAAGCAAAACAAGAGCCCCTTCCCCACCCCCTACCTGCCCTTTTGACCAAAGTGTGTAGACTCTGAACCCATTACATGATTATTTCTTTGAAACCTGTGACAGTGATAAAACTGTATTGCAATAATTCCTAGTAATTGAAAGCAAGTTAAGACAGCACAAGACAGCCAGCAGTGGAGATGTCTGTTGACAGTCTTATAAATATTTGTATGCATCACTGTGCACAAAGAGGATTAGGTAAGTTAGTCACTAAGTGATACATTTTGAATGTGTACAAACAATGCAAATGTTGGTAAGAGTGTCAGTTACTTTCAGAGTGTCTGTTACTTAACTGGTTAATTCCTGTTGGGGAAAAAAATAGATAGAGGATTTTTTCTCTCTTGCTTTCTTTTTCTCTACTTATATTTGTATTTTTCAAAGATTTATTGTTTGTCACTTGATTTAAACAGTGGTTTATGTCAAACAAATAAAACTGGTAAAAAATGCAGTCATGAATTCAGTGAAGTAATTGTTACATTGCAAACCAGTTGTGCTTAATAAGTGAACAGGGAAAAAGACTATCTTTTGCTTATTGATTTGACCTAAGAGACAAGTTTGGACACTGACTAACAGAGATGGAATCTGCAGGTTTGTAGTTGAGATGGATGTTGTGTGTCATGGAATCTGCAGGTTTGTAGCTGTGATGGATGTTGTGTGTCACGGAATCTGCAGGTTTGTAGCTGTGGTGGATGTTGTGTGTCATGGAATCTGCAAGTTTGTAGCTGTGGTGGATATTGTGTGTTAATGAATCTGCAGATTTGTAGCTGTGATGGATGTTATGTGTCATGGAATCTGCAGGTTTGTAGTTGTGGTGGATGTTGTGTGTCATGGAATCTGCAGGTTTGTAGCTGTGATGGATGTTGTGTGTCATGGAATCTGCAGGTTTGTAGTTGTGATGGATTTTTCTGTGTCATGGAATCTGCAGGTTTGTAGCTGTGGTGGATATTGTGTGTCATGGGATCTGCAAGTTTGTAGCTGTGATGGATGTTGTGTGTCATGGAATCTGCAGGTTTGTAGTTGTGATGGATGTTGTGTGTCATGGAATCTGCAGGTTTGTAGTTGTGGTGGGTATTGTGTGTCAATGAATCTGCAGGTTTGTAGCTGTGATGGATGTTGTGTGTCACGGAATCTGCAGGTTTGTAGTTGTGATGGATGTTGTGTGTCATGGAATCTGCAGGTTTGTAGCTGTGATGGATGTTGTGTGTCAATGAATCTGCAGGTTTGTAGCTGTGATGGATGTTGTGTGTCATGGAATCTGCAGGTTTGTAGCTGTGATGGATGTTGTGTGTCATGGAATCTGCAGGTTTGTAGTTGTGATGGATGTTGTGTGTCATGGAATCTGCAGGTTTGTAGTTGTGGTGGGTATTGTGTGTCAATGAATCTGCAGGTTTGTAGCTGTGATGGATGTTGTGTGTCATGGAATCTGCAGGTTTGTAGTTGTGATGGATGTTATGTGTCATGGAATCTGCAGGTTTGTAGTTGTGGTGGGTATTGTGTGTCAATGAATCTGCAGGTTTGTAGCTGTGATGGATGTTGTGTGTCATGGAATCTGCAGGTTTGTAGTTGTGATGGATGTTATGTGTCATGGAATCTGCAGGTTTGTAGCTGTGATGGATGTTGTGAGTCATGCAGTCTGCAGGTCTTTAGTGGTGGATGTTTGATTTATCTCACCTATGTCTACAGACACTCCATCCAGCTCAGCATGGGATGATGATGATGTCACTCCCCCCATGAAGTCCAGTTGGGACCTGCCCACACCCCTCAGATCCAATGCAGACAGAGAGCAGTCCAGTGAACGCAGCACCTTTCGCAGTGAGCGCTCATTGTGGGACAAGCACTCGGATAGATCGGCACATCGAGACAAGTAAGTGGGTGAAGGGAAGGCCACAACTGTGCAGTATGTGTGGGATTTATGGAATGTAATAAAACTAATGTGTGGGATTTATGGAATGTAATAATACGTATGTGTGGAATTTATGGAATGTGGTGATATTTATGTCTGAAATTTATGGAATCTGATAATGCCAATGTGTGGAATTTATGGAATGTAACAATAATTATGCGAATAAGTTTATGGCCATTGGGTTGAATAAAGTTGATGTGACTGACCAGCTGCCAAGGCAAAGTGGGCTTTTCCAGCCTGTGCCCGGCTTCTTCCCAGATTTGAGTGTGCTGTGGGCTTAAATGGGGAGACTGGGACCATTTGGTCACCAGTTCATGGATGATGCATCTTTGGGAGTGTTGCTCAAATTTCCTGACCAACGCTGCAGGTGTCGGCATCTCTCAGCTTGGTTGGTGCCAGGATATATCATGAGACTACAGCCTTGTCATATGGTCCAAAACCTAGATGGACCCCATAACACTATTAACAGCATCTTCATTACCCCATCATTGAAATAATGAGAAAAAAAAGCCCCAGATTCTTGGACACAAAAAAGTTGACGCGACTGGTTTAACAAATGGATAAAATAAAAGTGATATACTGTACATTTGCATTTAGTACATTGAGTGTGTGTGAGTGTGCATGTATGTGTTGTGCGTGAGTGTGTGTGTATGTGGGTAATTTTTGTGTGTGTGTGTGTGCAGAGCCAGCTTCAGGAAGGGGAAGGACTACACCCCTCAGGCCACGCCCACCTACAAGTACAATGAGTGGATGAGAGACAGGAAGAAGATCCCCTACACACCAAAGGAGGGGCCCAGAAAAGGTGAGCATTGATGGAGGTGACAGCTGGGTGCTTCAAGTCTTTGTCTTCCACTCTGAGGGGCCTGGATTCCATCCCAGCATTGGATGGGGGTAATAGCTGGGTCGTTCAAGTGTTAGTCTTCCTGTCTGAGCGTCCTGGGTTCCATCCCAGCATTGGATGGGGGTAATAGCTGGGTCGTTCAAGTGTTAGTCTTCCTCTCTGAGCGTCCTGGGTTCCATCCCAGTATTGGACGGGGGTAATAGCTGGGTCGTTCAAGTGTTAGTCTTCCTCTCTGAGCGTCCTGGGTTCCATCCCAGCATTGGACGGGGGTAATAGCTGGGTCGTTCAAGTGTTAGTCTTCCTCTCTGAGTGTCCTGGGTTCCATCCCAGCATTGGACGGGGGTAATAGCTGGGTCGTTCAAGTGTTAGTCTTCCTCTCTGAGTGTCCTGGGTTCCATCCCAGCATCAGCATCTGGTGGGTTAAGGGGGGAGATTTTCCTTCTTCCAGGTCAACTTGCGTGCAGTGCATGAACCTTTGTTTACAGAAGATTAGATATGCATGTTAACCATTATACCCCCAACTCGCCCAACGTCGACTTGCAGTGTAACACCCCCACCCGCCCGGTACTGTCGTCTAAACATGTGCTTACTATGGACGCAGCCATTGTTGTTTACGTACACGAGACTTTCACGAGATTCACAGCCTCGTTTTCAGCACTTCCTGCCATGCATTTTGCACTTTTCAGAGTCTGATTTGCTTGAATTTTGACAAAGTTGTGAATTTTTAAAGTTGCAAGATGAGTTTGATGATTGCCGAGAGCTTTAGCGTAATCTGAACGCCGATTCGGAAGATGACTTTGAACCGTTTTAATGATTTTTCCATGAGAATCTTGTAAAAATCAATTGAACTGAGTGATCTAGATATCGACTGACCGAGTTTTGCTGACAAAGAGAGTGAAGTTGGTCACTTGAATGTGAATCGATCGCTGGACCTCTGAAATCATGAATCAAACGCCGGACCTCCGAAATCGATACTGTCAGTGAGTTAGTCTTGATTTCACTGATATTTATTGGCGTTCTGCACGGTCTTCCTGAATGTGCTAGTTCAATGGAATATACTACTGATTTGGTAAAGTTTTGCCAAAGTTTTGTAGTTTCAGAGTTGCAAGATGAGTTCGATGACTGTCAATCGTAGTAGCGTAATCCGAATGACGATTTTGAAGATGATTTCTGCGTGAGAATTTTGTAAAAGTCGATCGTACTGAGTGACCTAGACATCCACTGACTGAATTTTACTGATATTGAGAGTGTAGTTGGTACTTGTGTGTGAATCGATCACTGGACTTCGGAAATTGTGAATCGATCGCCGGACCTCCGAAATCGTGAATCAGTCACCGGACCTCCGAAATCATAAATCGATCGCCAGACCATCGGAATCGATATGTCAGTTGTTGATTGCACTGATACTTATTGACATTCTGCACAATCTTCCTGATTTTGCTAGTTAAATGGATTATATTTTTCTTTTCATTATGGAGAAAATACATGTGAGGTAGGTTTGTTGTTTGTTTTTGTTTGTTTGCTGTTGTTTTTCGTCCGACCATCATAGGAAAACGCACCATCCCTCAAAATGAAAAGAACATAAAAATCAGTATGTTCAGCAAGTTGAGTAAGAAAAAGAATAAAAAGAAGATGTGTTAGAAGTCACTGCAGACCAGATAAACTTATTTAAAAGAAAATCATGCTGTAATTAAAAGAATTTTTTTCAAAGTTGACCATCAAATTTGATACATTTATTTTTTTGTGTAAATGCAAAGCAACATGAGCCTGGAAACAAAAAATTTCTGCAACTTTATTATGTGTAGAATGCAGGAAAAATAAACATGTGCAACAAAAGAAGGTAATTATATTTTTAATCAATATTTATAATTACCCACTATCGAAAATCGCAAGAGTTATACGCTTTGGCATGGGATTTCAGGGGTGATTAGTGCTGAGCGACCTGGGGGTAAGAGGATTAAAGATTTGTTAATCCTTTTTAGTGTTCTTCAGGTTATGAAAACACCAGCATACACCCACCAGAAAACAGAGTACAGCTGCTGTAACACATTTTATTTAAGATACTACAATCTTTACAAAACAAAAATATATGAAAACTTTTTGCACTACTTATTTGAAACAAAATGTGTAAAAATACATTTAATTACACATACTTAACCGTGACCCACTAGTGCAGACTCCGGCAGGGGTCTGACATTCCTGTCCTGTGCAAACTACTACCCACCTATGCGGAGAAAACAAAAGTATCTATGGCCGATAACCTCCTTAAGTAGGTTACCTCCCCTGTGTATCCCTGACTAGCGCCCTCTTTTTCCGGCAGCCATCATGACTCCTGTTCCTGTGCCCTTCATACGGCTAAGTTTTTTTTCTGCATTTTCTGTCTGTCTGTCAATTCTCTGGCGTTCTTGTTTGTGGTCAAATTATGTCTTCAACCGGGTCACATAATTATATAGCTCGATTGGGCAATCGGGCTAAAATTAACCCTTTCGCTGCCAGGAAAATAAGATTTAAGTGAAATCTATTTGCCAGGGTTTTTTCACAAAAAACGGGTATAAATTTTCCAAAAATTCTGTGCTCTTTGTTATTGGAGAAAGACCCATAAAAGTATATATTTTCTGAAAGGTGGTGGTGTGTCCATCGAGATCGATGATGACCATCGTTGTCATCCAGCTGGGGGATGGGGGGAGGGCGGTGGTGGGGGGGGGGGGGGGGGAAGAGGCTCATGAATCTATCTGTGAATGCGCAGATGGCTGAATAGTCCAATCTGCGCACAAAATGTTCGCTGACAGTTGGGGCAGACAAAGACAGGCATATCATTGTCATGGAGTTTGTTTACCCGTGACTTTCTGGCCTGCCTCTTCTGAACAGCTGCAGCAGTCCTGTTGGCCTTGCACAACTTGGCGCCTTTGTGCACAGCAGCACGCTATTTGTCATGGTCCACTGCAGATTCCTCCCAGGAGTCAGGGTTGATATCAAACGCTTTAAGAGAGACTTTCAGAGTATCTCTGAAGCGCTTCTTCTGACCTCCGTGTGATCTCTTCCCTTGTTGCAGCTCGCCATAGAAGAGCCTTTTGGGCAGCCGATGGTCTGGCATGCGCGCCACGTGTCCAGCCCAGCGAAGCTGGGACTGCATCAGGATGGTGAAGATGCTGGGAAGGGTGGCTTTTGCGAGCACCTCTGTGTCTGGGGTCCTGTCTTGCCACTTGATGTTCAGTAGCTTCCTGAGGCATGTTGTGTGGAAGTGGTTCAGCTTCTTGGCATGTCGTTGGTACACTGTCCAAGTTTGCAGGCATACAGTAGTGTGGGGAGAACTACTGCTCTGTAGACCTTTAGCTTGGTCTCAAGACTAATGCCTCTTCTGTTCCAGACATTTGCACTGAGTCTGCCAAAAGTTGCGCTTGCTCTTGCAATCCTGACGTTCACTTCATCATCGATGGTCGCATTTCGTGACAGTGTGCTGCCAAGGTATGTGAACCGCTCCACCGCACTGAGTCTCTGACCGTTGACTGTGATGTTGGGCTCAGCGTAGGGTTTCCCTGGGGCTGGCTGATGGAGAACTTCAGTTTTCCTCGTGCTGATTGTAAGGCCGAAGTTCCTGCTGGCAGTGGCAAACTTGTCGACGCTGAGTTGCATGTCAGCTTCAGATCCAGCGTTGAGGGCACAATCATCAGCAAACAAAAAGTCTCTGATGATGTCTGTCATGACCTTCGTTTTTGCTTGAAGCCTTCTGAGGTTAAACAACTTGCCATCTGTTCGGTACTTTAGGCCGATTCCAACATTGCCATCTCTGAAGGCATCAGTAAGCATTGCAGAGAACATGAGGCTGAACAGCGTTGGAGCCTCCATCCTTGTAGACCTCTGCTGGTATAGAGTCTGAGCCAGGTGCTTTGCTACTGGATAGCAGACGGATTGCTTTCTAGGTCTCAAGAAGTGTTGGCGGATCGTCCAGTGCTTCGTTGATGGGGACTTGTGGGAGACGGTCTATGGCTTCATCATTTATGGAGGAAGGGCGATTTAAGACACTGTTGAAGTGCTCAGCCCAGCGTTCGAGAATTTTCTCCTTCTCAGTGATCAAGGTATTCCCATCTGCACTGAGGAGGGGGGATGATCCTGAGGATGTGGGGCCATAGACTTCTTTTAAGGCATCATAGAACCTCTTCATATCGTGCCTGTCAGCATATCCCTGGATCTCATCAGCTTTGTCACTCAGCCACTTATCCTGCCTCTGGCGTAACTTTTGCTGAACAGTCCTGCGGATGGCATCGTACGCATCCTTTTTTGATGTGGACTTTGGGTTGCTCAGGTAGGCTTGATGCAGACGGCGTTTCTCATCCAGAAGCTGCTTGATTTCATCACAGTTTTCATCAAACCAGTCTTTGTGCTTTCTGGTCATGGGTCCCAGGGTCTCTGAAGCTGAACTATAGATCAGCTCACGCAGGGTCCTCCAGTCAGACTCCACATTCTGGTTGTCCAGAGAGGCGGATTCCAGACGATCTTCCAGCAGCTCCACAAAGGACTGTTTGATGGTGATGTTATTCAGCTTAGCGATGTTGAGCCGTTTTGGAGCCTTCTGGGCTTGGGGGCGTCTCTTGGGCTGGATTCGAATATTCAGTTTCGAGACTACAAGGCGATGGTCTGTCCAACACTCAGCGCCGCACATGGTCTTTGTTACACGTACATCTTGCCTATCCCTTTTCCTGACGATAACGTAATCGATGAGATGCCAATGCTTTGAGCGAGGGTGCATCCATGACGTCCTGTTACGGGTAGGGAGGCAGAAAACTGTGTTTGTTATCAGCAGTTCGTGCTCTGCACAAGTCTGAAGCAAAAGCAATCCATTTGGGTTGCAGTGGCCCACACCGTGCTTTCCAATCACTCCATCTCAGGAGATGTAGTCAGAGCCAACTCTAGCATTGAAGTTCCCAAGAATGATGAGCTTGTCTGCTTTAGGGATAGCAGCAATGACAGAGTGAAGGTCCTCGTAGAACTTCACCTTCACTTCATCCGGGTTGGTCATGGTTGGGGTGTAGGCACTGACAATGGTGAGGTGCTTCTGGCCAGATGCCAGTGGGAGTTTCATGGTCATAAGCCTATCGTTGACTCCCTTTGGGATTCCAGCTAGCTTGCTGACAAGTGCTGTTTTTACTGCAAAACCAACGCCAGCCTCACGTCGCTCTTCGCTTCCTCGTCCACTCCAGAAGAAGGTGTAACCAGATCCCTGTTCACAGAGCTCGCCTTCGCCTGCTAGCCGAGTCTCACTCAAGGCTGCGATGTCAATGTTGTATCTGGCGAGTTCGGATGCAACTAGTGCCGTTCTCCTTTGGGGTCTGTCTGCGTTATCTCTGTCCAGGAGAGTCCTTATGTTCCAAGCACCAATGGTGAGAGGAACGATCCTTGTTTTTTTCTTTTCTTTCTTTTTGTTTCGACCGCTGATGTAGGGTCCCCGCCAGCCACGGTATGCTGGCCAGGGTGATATGGAGCAGGCAATTTTTAGGGCACCTTTTCTAGCCCCTTCCTCATGCCAGGGAGGTGAGCAGTGCATTCCTAAAGAGGGCTGCTCAGACACTCAGACGGCTGCCGAGCTCCATCGCTGCTCCTGTCGACGAAGAACGACCCTATGGCCTGAGCCGCCTGCGTGCAGGTCTGCGGCTGCGACTGCCAGTGTACCCACACCTGTCGTTTCGTCGCTCGCCTGTCGCCACAGGACTTGGGGGTGATGAAATGATGAAGGATGAAAGGTCATGAAAGATGACTGATGACTTGCGCGATGAGTTTGTTTAAAGTGAAGAGGAGTTGCGCAACGTCGACCTCACTCTCTCGTCCAGGTCCACCAATTTCCAGTGGCAAGACTAAGTCGAGACGACTGGAGGATGAGCACGGATGCAGTGGATGATCAAGATATCCTTTCGGTGTCTCATCTTGCTCTCTGCACTCCACAGTGCGTTGCTGTAGCCACCTTCCTCTCCGTTGAACCGATAGGTTCCTTCCGCAGATTCTGCCGGATCCAGACTTCGCATGCATGGGTAGACACACCCCGGGGGCCAACTGCGTGTGGCATGCACACAGCACAGTGGAGTTAGATGGCCGTCGGTGGCTCTCCTGAGCCGACGCCCTTTTATGGATCTCCATAAGGGTGTCTAGCCACCTGCCTCACCAGTCCCGGAAGGGAGCAGTGGGAGTGCCGGTTTAGTCGCCGGCAACCCGACCCTGAACAGGTTGTACTGGATTACAGGTTACCAGTAGCAGATCTAATGACCTGACCTGACACACAAAGGTAAATGAATAAAGAATACAAAACACATGCTGTTTTCCCATTTTATATATTTTTAGTGACATGCTGTTGTTTTGAAATCAGTGTTTTGTTTTTTGTCACATTTTCAACTTGTTCATTACAAACATAAGTCAGGTAATTTGCACAAAAACATCATATTTTCTGGACAAATGTTATCTGCAAACACAAAATCATACTAGAACAACCACAATATATATATATTTTTTAAGAGACTTCTCCAAGTGATAAGATGGATGTGAGGCCACGCCCCCTCAGTCTCCACCCCCCCCTCCTCCTCACCCCTCTCACACGGTCACTTGATTCAGTTCTCATCAGACCGCGTTGGCTGCGTGCCAAGAATATCGCTCTGCTGCTAATTCGGTCATCTGTCATCTGCTAACATCTGTACAGCCGGCATCACTCACTGACAGTCGCATCTTGGCCACTCTCTTGATTACTCCCTTTATTTTCTATCAGATCGTCCTATAAATGTTCATCTCTATCTTCTCCTTCGAATTTACGCTTCAATTCTTTCTGAGCATCAGCTAAAGAAGGAAATCGTGGTTGATTTAGTTTGTCACGATCGCATGTCTTGAGCACGGCGTCAGTCCGACATTTTGTTGAGCAAGCGAGGAGAGAAGTCAGGCAAACACTTGGACAGTGACCTAACCAAAACGTTCAAATAAAGGACTGCTTCATGACGTAGATGGGGTTTCTAGCTATGAATAGAATCTAGAGAGATTCCCCAGGCTAAAGCTACCACTATTTTTGCCAAGGAAGTGAATGCAAACCAGGGAAAAGTCAGAATATTTCGATGACGAGTTATCTCGTCATGCAGGCAGCGAAGCATACATGCTTGCCATGACGAGTTATCTCGTCATGCAGGCAGCCTAGGGGTTAAGGTGCGATCACAATCGATTCGCTGACACTCTGGGCCCTCTACTCCAGGGCCTCTCAACAACGCCAACCCGCCACCTCCTCCACTTCCTCTTCTCCCTCCGGTTGACTCCAGACCTCCTCCACCTCCTACACCTCCTCCGGTGACTTCTCTGTCTACAGGAAGCCGACCCACACAGACCAGTACTTACAATTCAACAGTCAACAGCCACTGGAACACAAGCTTGGAGTAATACGCACCCTCACCCACCAAGCAAAGACCATCTGCTCCACAGACACCACTAGATGTGCAGCACATCAAGAAAGTGCTCAGTGTGTAGGGATACCAGAAGTGGGCCTGGGACATCCCGGTGGGCAAGAAAACCATACCCCACCCCTCGACTCAACGCCAAACCCCGTTGAGAGGACACGTCTCCATGACATATGTCAGTGGCGTCACTGAGGCTCTCAGCAGGAAGATCCGGAAGTTGGGAGTCAGCGTTCACGCCAAGCCCACCAACACCATCAGGAGCTAGTTAGTCCACCCCAAAGACAAAACAGATAAACTGGACACATCAGGGGTAATATACCAGACAGACTGCCAGGACTGTGACCAAAGTTACATTGGTGAAACCGAGCACAACTTGCACAAAAGACTGAAAGAACACAAACGAGAGTCCTCCCCAGTGGGCGAACATCTGACCCACAACCAACATCACTTTGGAAAGGACAATGTGCAAGTTCTCGACAGAGAAGCAAGATGGTTCCAGAGGGGAATAAAGGAGGCAGTCCACATCACCGCCAGGAACCCCACCCTCAACCGTGACTGGGGCCGACACAACCTGCCGTCGGTGTACTTCTCACTCGTCAAGTCATTATTGTCGTGACTTCGCTTACGGCGATGCATACAGCTGCTAATTCTCTATCCAGCAGTTGAGCTGAAGAAGCCGGCCGGATTGCCAACGAAAGCTACGCAAGTGAGTAGCCTTCTTTGACTGAGAGATCGGTTTAACTTGGTAGTCATTATATTCTAGAGGTTTGTCGCCTGCACCACACTCAGGTCAGTGCTGCCTTTAATGCCATTTTTATGGATCCGTGAACGGACTTTTTTTTTTTTTTTTTTTTTTTTTTCCCCGGACTTTCTTGGGTCGACAACCGTTTTATTTTGTACATGAATTCATTATAACAATTCAGAGTAGATGGAAAAGAAAGGGGGAAAAAACAAAGAAAGAAAAAAAATGAATACAGTATACATTAACAATAACATCGTCATCATAAGTCATTATACTTATAATATATTGTTCTATTAATTTGGTCAAGGTGGACACATTTTCATCATGTGTAACAGTGCAGTTTTATAACATATAATAGCATCAGCATAGAGTTATGGACACTTTGCTTCGCTAACGTAATGTGAAAAGAACACAACCCACACATAGGATATCTTATGTATGAACACATTTCCTCTAGTTTTCTATACGTGACTATATAAAACACCCATTACACAGTCGTGTTAAACATTATTACTGCAGACACATAAGTGCACATGAATACACACATGCATATATTATTTACATACTCGCATACTTACACATTCACGTACATCTGTTCAAGTTTTTTTTAAAATTATATATATATATATATATATATATATATATACACACATATATATCATTGAGCCTTCATTATTATTGTGCATCTTGATCTTTCATACTATTTTGTTATGGGTTACTGTTTTCAAGAAGTTTTATATATGGACACCATTTTCTCATAAATACAGCACTTAACATTTCCGTTGAATGCATATATCTTTCTACTTTATAACTATTTCTTAAATCATTCAAAAAGTGCTCTATACATGGTTTAATCTTATTTATTCTGCATTTATAAACAAAATATTTTGCAACAAGAATAATATAGTTGAAAATTTCATCTATTTTTGTAATTTCATCATTTCCAAATAGAACTAATTCTATGTTTAACTTAACGTTTGAGCAAGTATCACATCTTTCTTTTAAGACGTTCTCTAATTCCTTCCAAAACAATTGAGAGAACTTGCAAAACCATAGATAATGTTGTACTGAATCTATTTCATTTTTACAAAAATTGCACTTGTCACTGTTTGTAATACCCATTTTCTTCAGAATTTTGTTTGTAACTAAATGTTGTGACAAATTCTAATTTGAAACCACTTTAATTTTATCTCTTTTACTTTTTTTATTTGCTTCATGGTGGTTACCCAATTAACGATGATATCTAATTTTTGCTCCCACTTAACAAAAGAACTTATATTGTAAATAAAGAGTGGTTCAAGAAGTATATCATAATATAGTTGCGAGCCTTTCATAGTAGAGGATATTAAGTGTAGTGCTTTCGATTGTTCATTACAGGTTTTATCACTTAGATAAATATTATGTGTAATTAAGTAACTTTTTATCGAATGTATCAATCCCATATACACTAAATAATTTACATTAATATTATATTTTTCTGTAAAGCATGTGTAACTAAGGAAGCACCCATTCTCATCAACAACATCTCTAACCAGATATATATTCTTATTTGTCCAACATTTGTAGTGGATTGTATTGTTACCAACTCTAAATTTGTCGTTATAGAAGAGGGGCTCTGCAAGTACCTCGTGTGACTCTTTTAATTCTATTTGTTTCGTAAAATTCGAGTATGCCTGAAAAACATCTTTCCAAAATTGGTTACATTCGATAGTCAGAAACTTTTTTGAACCATAAAGATTTAGTGAGTTAATTTCTTGGCATTTTATAAGTAAGATTCTCTTCCACTTTGGTGTTCCTGTGTATAATTTCCTTATCCATGTTATCTTAAGAGCATGTATAAACTTTTTTATGTCTGGTATACCTATTCCTCCATTTGCAACTTTATGTATTGAGTATTTTCTTTTAATTTTATCTGGCTTTTTATCCCATACGAATTCATAGCATAGTCTCTGTAATTCTTTTATTTCTTTGTCTGGAGGGTTTGGAAGAAGAATCCATAAGTATATTAGCTTTGAAAGTATGAGAGATTTGAGAATAGCAATTCTACCGAGGGGTGTACATATACGTTTTGACCAAATCTTGAATAATTTTTTTGCTTCTATTAATTTGTCCCTTGTGTTCACTTCAGTTATTTTTGATAGATCGTTTAAAAACCATATACCTAAAATCTTGAATTTGGGGGGGTTCCATTTCATATTCTTTTCTGGGAGATACTTCCTTTTCGAATTTCTCATACACCCTAACCAAACATTTAGCGTTTTATCATAATTTAACTTCAGACCTGAAAATTCTTCAAATCTATTTAGTGTTTCGAATAATTTCTCATACGATTCTTTATCTCCCTCTAACGTAAATGTTGTGTCATCGGCAAACTGACAAATTTTAAATTCGGTGTTCAATATGCTAATGCCTTTAATACCCTCATCTTCCCTTATCTTGCATGCCAGAATCTCAGAGCACAATACAAAGAGGTATGGCGAAATCGGGTCTCCCTGGCGGCATCCCCTTTGTACTCTGAAACTCTGGGATACCTTACCATTTACTATGACATATGACTTTATATTTCTATAAAAAGTGCTTACCCATTTACATATATCTTGTCCAAATCCAAAAGCGTTTAAGACCTTGTTCATATATACCCAGTTTACCGAATCAAATGCCTTTTCAAAGTCTATTGAAACTAGTAAGCCTGAAATGTCTTCTTTTTCTAAGTAATGCATGATGTCATATAGTATTCTTAAGTTATCACCAATGTATCTACCTGGAATGAAACCTGTCTGATCTTCATTTATTAACTTAGGCAGGACTGACTTAATTCTACTAGCTATGCATGCTGATCCTATCTTATAAATAACGTTAACAAGGATATAGGCCTCCAGTTTTTTAAGTATTCCCTTGGTTTATCCCCTTTTGGCAGGCATGTAATTAATCCTTCTTTCTGTGTTGTTGACATTTCTCCACTTATAAATCCTTCATTCAGTGATCTCACAACAAAGTCACTAATGTCCTTCCAAAAAAATTTGAAAAAATTTACAGTCATTCCATCTGTACCTGGACTCTTGTCGTTTTGCATTCGTCTGATAGCATCTGTGGCTTCTTGTCTTGTAATTAATCCTTCTAGTTGTTTTGATTCTGTCTCATCAAGTCTGGGTAAGTTGTTTACATACTCACTAATATCTAAATCTTTTACATTCTGTTCTTTGTATAGGTCTTCATAATAATGTCTTGTCGCCTTTAGTATTTCATCTGTTTCTGTCAGTATATTGCCTTGATCTGTAAATAACTTTAACATGTGTTTGCTGATAAAGTGACGTTTTTCAAGATTACAAAAATATTTACTTACTTTTTCACCCTGAGATGCCCATCTTGCTTTAGATCTTAAAGCTATCCCTTCCATTTTCAAATTCCTTAACTGTATGAGCTCTTCCGTCTTCTCCTGCAATTCTCTAATTATATTATACGACCGAACTTCCTTTTCGAGTCGTTGTATTTCCTCTTCTAACATTTCCTCTGTTTCTATTTGTTGCTTTTTCTTTCTTATTCCAAAAGTTATAGTTTTTGCTCTTATCTCCATTATCAACACATCTAAAAAGAGCTGGCTGCTTATAGTAAACTGAATTTCATCATTCGGGATATTACATATATTTTCTCGTGTGTAAGGTAATACTGCATACTGTTCCTTTATTTTCTCTATTGTTTCTTTCACTAACTTAATATAATCACTGTCTCTAAGTAAAGATGAGTTAAATTTCCAAAAAGGTTTTCTTTTTGGTTCTGTATTAAATACTAAGTCAACTTTGACTAAAGAGTGATCACTTCTATAACCGTACAAAATATCAGCGTCTTTAACATCAGTAACCTGGTTATCTGAGATCAAGAAGAAGTCAAGACGGCTTTGTTGTAAGGGAGTAGGTCTCCTCCAAGTGTATCTTAAGACTTCAGTATTGAGTTCCCTCCATATATCTACTAACTGTAAGTCATCTATCATCTTTAAAACTCTTTCTTGTGCTCCCCGATTATTCACATGCTTATAATTGTGGTAGTCTACGTTGGGATTCATTACTAAATTCCAATCCCCTCCCATTATGACGTTAGAAATTTCTTGCTCTTCAACTTTTTTCTGAATTTCTTCAAAAAATATAGGGTCATCTCTGTTAGGGCCATAAAGGTTTACCAATAGAATTTCAATATCAAATATGTTTAAGACCAAAATGATATAATTACCATGAGTATCTGTAATGGTTTTTTTAATTTTGAACTGAAAGTTGTTATTCAGCAAGATAGCTACTCCTCGTGACCTAGAATTATTAGATGAAAAAACACATTCATAACCCCATTCAGCCCTTATTTGTCTCTCCATCTTTTTTGTAAAGTGTGTATCTTGTAAAAAATAGACTGAATATTGTTTTTGCCTTAAGTATTGTAAAACATCTTTCCTTTTTTGAAAAGCACCTAGCCCCTGGCAGTTTAAGGATGATATTTTTAGACTATTCATGAGTGAATTGTATATTGGACCACACGTATTGCACCATTAATATTTCAAAAACAAAATTTTCCACCTGTACCATTTTTTCTAATCTAAGAAATGAAAAAAGAACAAGAACGATAATGAATTCCTTGTTCTTTACAAACTGAAGCATCAGACACTCAAATATTTGGCGAAAATCAAATGAAATATATGAAAAAGAAACAAGACAAAATGTTTTCCGTTCACACAAAAATACACATACATTGGCAAAGAAGAAAAGCAAACAAGTAAACAAAAACAAAAAAACAAAACAAAAAAAAACAACAGACACCTGTTTTCCTCTGACCATCCTTGGCGATCAGGGAACACAACATCGCACAAATTTTGATTTCATAAAGCCGTATTTCACGAAACTCCTTCCCATTCTCGTGGAAAGTATTTTTTACAAGATGTGTGTGTGTGTGTGTGTGTGTGTGTGTGTGTGTGTGTGCGCACGCACGCGCGCGCGCGTGTGTAAGTCAACGCGCGTGTGTGTACAAAACTTGTAAAAATCGTGCGAGCGATTTTGTCTTCTCTTTTTTTCTCTCTTTTCAGATTTTTTTTTTTTTAACAAATTAGCAAAACTCAAAACAACTAAGACAATATTCACATAACATTCGTGCCAGTATGTTCTGATTTTTTAACTCACTCGGAGATCCCGAACCATCAAGGGAACCTGGAGCACGTGCAACACAACCTTACTCACTTCGCCTGCAGTCACCTTTGTGTACAAGTTCGCGCGAACGTGTGTGTGTATGTGTGTGTGTACGTGTGCGTGTGTGTGAGTGTGTGTGTATGCGTGCGTGTAGCGGGAACGAAAACATACATAATCAGCTAAGCATATAATTACCTCAAGAGCATGAGCAAAGGCAGGCCACACCTGCGACCCGACCTGCTCCAAGATTCACAACAACCAAGCACAACCATCACAAATCAAATAGGTCATGCACAGTGATTCACAACACAAAAAGACTGACTCATCGCAAAAAGCCAAACACAACCCCACACACAAATCGGACAGGCGAAAAAAGCACGATTTCAGTTAACTTCAAAAAGCAGTCTCTCAATAAGGAGAGCAAAAGAAAAAAAAAAAAATTAATATTCGCGAGAGACAATAATAGATAATGTCTGAATACGAAACCGTGTGTATGTATATGGAGCGGGGGTGTGCATGTGTGTGCGCGCATGCGTGTGTGGGCGCATGTGTGTGCGTGGGTATGTGTGTGTGTACTGGTGGGAAGATGGGTGAAGTGTTTTGATATGCATTCCGTCCAAGCATGTGAACGAGAGAAAAAAAAAAAAAAAAATGATTGTTTATCTATCCATTTTTCACAACATATTTACAAACACCGTGGCATTAAGTACTTTGTCAGTTCGGGCTGACCAAAAAAAAACCAAAAAAAAACCAAAAAAAAAAAAAAAAAACCACAACAAGTATTTACAAATAAATGGATCAATCAATCAATCAATCAAGTCACCAGTGAATCACCCTGCAAAATATGAACCAGATGATTAATGGACAAGCTAACACGCATACTTTATTCCTCTACCCGCCCCCCCCCCCTCCCACACACACACACACACCCTTCTTTTTTTCTTTTTAACTCTTCCCCACCCCCTTTTATCATTTTTTTAAACCGTGAACGGACTTGACACGATCCACGTTTTCTCGGCCCTGCCAGTCAGCAGTGCATGAGTTGACCTCCTCTATCTCTTTACCCATACCCACAGTTGCACCAATGGAATGTGCCACAATCCCTTTGGGGAAACAACACCATATGCTTGCTTTGGATCCGCATGCTAGACTGGGCCCTGTGTGTGATGCATCCGTGGTGGTGTCCGTGACATCGGATCACGCGACCCCCCACACGGCATGCCTCGACCGTCTTGGATCCAATGGCAACCGAGGCGAGTAGGGATGCCCTCCCCATATGTAGGGAGGAAGGTGGACCACAAGGGGACACGCTCACCCATACACGTGCACCCTCCCCCTTGTCCAGAGCGCCCAATCCAAGGGAGGCAACCCCTGCTTCGTCACCCTTGCTGACCGCAGCAGTTATTTCCCTTGCACCAGCACTGTTCCTCGCCTACAGTGCGGGTGCGTGCACGGTCCCACCAAGCCATGCAGTGATGACCCCATCTGCCACACCGCCGGTTGCTGCTGTTTCCCATCCACTAATGGCGTCTCAGCAAGCTGCTGAACCAAACAACCAGCAACTGATTTTTAACTTGATGCAGCAATTATGCACCACTCTGCTTCCTGGTGCCACACCTTGCGCCTGCACCACCCTTTGCCCACAGAGCAGGTACAGGCCACTCCTCTCTAGGACCTGGAGGTTGGAGACCCTGTCTTGCCACTTTATGCCAAGGATCTGTGGTGAAACTGCTCAAGATGTTGAATGTGATGGCGATACGTCGTCCATGTTTCACAGCAGTACAACAAGGTGGTCAGCACAACAGCTCTGTAAGTTTTCATCTTGGTGCTGAGCCTGATGCCTTTGTTGTTCCACAGCCTGTTGTTGAGTCTGCCAAAGGCGGAGCTGGCCTTGGCGATGTGCAGCGTCACTTCTGCATCAAGGGCTCTGTTGCTGCATAGGGTGCTGCCCAGGTAGCAAAACTTGTCGACTGACTTGGTCTCTGTGTCATTGATCTTGATTGCAGGTGGGGGGGAGGCACTGGCGTCCTGTGAGCTAGCCGGTTGGTACATGGACTCGGTCTTGCTGAGGCTGATGGTGAGTCCAAAGCGCCTGCAGGAGGTTGAGAACCTGTCCATAATGAACTGCATGCCCTCATGGGTGTGTGCAGCAAGCGCGCAGTCATCAGCGAAGAGGAACTCTCTCATCAGTATCTCAAACACCCTGGACCTGGCATGAAGTCGCCGCAAGTTGAAAAGTTTGCCATCTGTGCAAAACTTAATGTAGATGCCCCAGTCACAGTCTTGGAAGGCGTCAATCAGCATGGCAGAGAAGAGAATGGAGAACAGTGTGGGTGCCAAGATGCAGCCCTGTTTCACTCCATTTACCACAGGGAACGGATCCAACATGTCAGTATTTTCCTGTACTCTCACCTGCATGCCATCGTGGAAAGATGCAATCAGCTGGATTAGGCTCTCTGGGCAGCCAAACTTTAGGAGGATCTTCCACAGACCATGGCGGTTCACCGTGTCAGAGACCTTAGTCAGGTCTACAAAGACCATATGGAGCTCCTTGTTCTGCTCACGGCACTTCTCTTGCATCTGGCGTACAGCAAACACCATGTCACATATTCCCCTGCCTGAGCGGAAGCCGCACTGTGCTTCAGGGATGACTGTGTTGGAGACATGGTCAACCAGCCTGTTTAGTATGATGCGGGCAAAGATCTTGCTGGCGATGTAGAGGAGAGAGATTCCACGGTGGTTATCGCAGGATGTTTTGTCTCCCTTCCATTTGTAAATGTGGACAATAGAAGCATCCTTGAAATCCTGGGGGACCTCCCCTCTCTCCCAGATAGACTGGAACAGGGCAGTCAGCTTGTCTGTCAGCACCTTGCCACCATACTTGTAGATGTCAGCCTGGATTCCATCCGCTCCTGGTGCTTTTCCTGACGTTGTCAGCTTCAGGGCCTTCTGGGTCTCGACCTTGGTGGGAGGGGCAGCTAGCGAGTCATTGACTGGTAGCTGTGGGAGGGCTGCAATTGCCTCGTCAGATACGGACGAGTCCCTGTTGAGGAGGGTGTTGAAGTGCTCTGCCCAGCGGGCAAGGATGTCTTTCTTGTCTGTCAGGAGGGTGGTCTGGTCCGAGGCTTGGACAGGGGTTGATCCTGTGACTCTCGGTCCATACACAGCTCAGAGACCATCATGGAAGTTCTTCATGTCGTGAGCATCAGCAGCGGACTGAGCTCTTCGGACTTTCCATCCCACCAGGTGTTCTTCATCTCACGCAGCCTCTTCTGTACGAGTTGCTTGGTTTGCAAGAACTGGTTCTCCTTCCTCTGGCAGTCTTTATCGGAAATGTGATCCTGATGCCGTATATGCAGTGTGTTCAGGAGCTTGGAGATTCCAGAGTCGTTCTCGTCAAACCAGTCTTTGTGGCTCCTCTGTACAAAGCCGAGTGTGTCAGCTGCTGCTGTGTACACAGCATCTCTAAAGGTGCTCCATACCTCTTCTACATCAGTGGATGCAGGAATTTCTTGGAGAGCTACTTGAATTTGCTGCTGCAGCATGTCCTTGGTGATAGGGAGGCAGTGGATGTTCACCTTCCTAGGGGGTTTCTGCCTGGCTAGTTGGAGCTTGCGTGTAAGTCTGATGTTCACCTTGCTGCATACCAGGCAATGGTCTGACCAACAGATTGTTCCTCTCATGCAGCGTGTAATGGAAACATCACCTCTGTCCCTCTGCCGGACAGTCACATAGTCCAGCATGTGCCATTGCTTGGAGCGGGGGTGCATCCATGTGTTCTTGTACTTGTCCGCTTGTTGGAAGAGGGTGTTGGTGATGGTCGGTCCATGCTGCGCACAGAGTGAGAGCAAAAGCAGTCCGTTGGAGTTGCACTTGCCAGTGCCGTGCTGTCCTAGGACTTTTGGCCACGAGGAGAAGTCCACGCCGACGCGGGCATTGAAATCCCCAAGGATGATCAGCCTGTCCCTTCTGTCTACCGCTGAAATGGTGCGGCTGAGCTCCTCATAGAAAGCTTCTTTGATGTCAACAGGGTTGGTCATCGTCAGGGCATAGCAGCTGATGACTGTGGCGAAGCTATCCTTGGACAGCTTCAGACGCATGGTCATCAGCCTGTCGTTATCCCACGTGGAAGGCTGTCAAGCTGTCGTGCAAGTTTGGTTCGTATGGCAAAGTCCATGCCTGAGGTTCTTGGGGTGCCATCTGGCTTATATTCCCTACATAGCAATATATGCATATTTGCATTTGCATCATTCTGTACACAATGCCCAGAACTCTCTGTGTCTACATACTGGCACAATATTCATATGTGTATGTACATTCTTATATATGATTATGTGCATACACAGATTCCTTTCCATTACTGATTATGCATACTTACCCATTTACTTGGGTATATCTGTGCATGCTACACGTATGCTTGTACAGCCACTTATTTCTTGTGCCTCGATCTCTTGTCATTGGCATATTCTTGACATCATCACTCGAGTTGATGGAAGTTTATATATATCCCTTTGCACATATATGTATTCATTTTCATAAATACATCCCTACCTTGCTTTCGGAGGATGTCTGCACTCACAGACAAAACTGCCTCATTTAAGCCTGAATGTATGCTCCTTCACATATCAGTAGTGGCTGGTCCTTAGGGACCCACACACACTCCCTTCCCACCCACAGGGCTAAGGATGCCCTCTCTTGGTGCAAGGAGGGACAAGCCAACCCAACTCATTTGCCTACAACAACCCTGGGTTTGCACCACTATGGTTGTGTCAACAGTTTCTCAAGGGCAATATATCCTAGCTGGCCCTGCCGTTCATGGATGTTGGTTTTCGCCTCTCAAGCTTTATCAGGCCTAAAAACTGCCTAGCACAAACCCAGCTTCACACTACTGTGGTTGTGATATGTCTCACATGGCCTGTACTTCCTAGCTGGCCATGCTGTTAATGGGATAGGATGTCGGTCTTCTTCTTCCTAGTTTTTCAGGTCTAAAGACTGCCTAGAACAACGTTAGCTTCACACTAATGTTGTCGCGTTCAGTTTCACACTGGGATATACATCCCAGCTGGCCCTTCCATTAATGGATGTCACCTATCGCATTCCAAGTTTTATTAGGCCACGGGCCAAGAGACAATCAGGTCCCACGCTCGGCATGGGGTACACTTCTCCATTTCAGTGACCCTTCCAGGACAGGTGGTCCCAGTCTTCACAGACATGGGACACCCGTATACCTCTGGGCACATGGTTCTCACAGTTGACCCAGTGCTGGATGGACATGCAATGGCTCAAGGCAGGGGCTCCAATCTCGAACCCAACACCAGATGGGGAACTGTACACATCTGCTTTCAGCATGGGCTGGGGTGCCCACATGGAGAACCACACAGCGTCGGGGACTTAGACTCATGTGGCACATCAACATGCTAGAGCTGGAGGTGGTCTTCCTGGCCCTCCAGCACTTCCTCCCCCACATCTCGCACAGGTCAATCGTGCTGTGCACGGACAACATGACGGTAGCGTGTTATGTAAACAAACAGGGGGTGCACACTCACACCAGCTGCCCCTGTGTGCGGAGACAGTCCCCCTCTGGTGTCAGGAAGACAACATCCACCTGACAGCACGACATGTCCCTGGCAAGCTGAACATTCTCGCAGATTACCTCAGCAGCTCCCACACCGTACTCCAAACGGAGTGGACCCTGTCACACTCGACACTTCAACTGATCTGGGACCATTGGCACAAACCACATGTGGATCTCTTCGCCACAAGATTCAACTTCTGCATTCCAATGGCTACAGCACTGAATGCCCCAGTGCAATTTGACTTCTAGTGTGAGAGACATAGTCCTTCATGAAAAGCTGCAAACGATTTCCCTTTGCAATTAAAAAACCACTGACAATACAGCTCTCACTTTGCTGTTGGCCATACTGTAAATGTATGTCAGATCATTGATTTGATGTAAATGGCCAGTACAACACATCTAGCGGCACTTTTCTCCCTGCCCCCGCCCTGTTCCATCCCAGACTTAGTGCGCACCACACACAGCCAGAGGCCTGTCATGGATCTGGTCCCCTTTCTCACTAAAGAAACTTTAGCGAAAATTTTCCCCATGGAAACCCTCTTCTATTAGGAATTCCACCACAGAATGATACTCAATGACCTGCAGGCACATGAAGTGCACACCCACAGCTTGATTCAACCCAGCCATTGACTGCCGACAACTTTCTGCAGTTTGCTCCAACATGCCACACTCAGGTAGAGAAGCCACCAAGCCTCTGTATGCCCCATCATGATGGTACCTATCTGGGCAATTACACAGCCATGTCCCAGAGACACCAGGGACCTCAAGTCTCTTGTTGCCAAATGTCTGCCATTCTATGCACAGGCAACATGCCAGTGCTGTTTTTTGGCAGCGACAAAAAAGTGGCGGGGGAGCGCCCATTGCCTGTCAGTTCGCACGGAGAAGCTCTACAGATCTGGCTATCATGCCTGAGGCAAGCCCAACATGGTGGGCTACCTCTGTCTTATGCCACAGTTTCCTTCAAACACATATATCATTTCCACTATCGGCCCACAACCGATGTGGAATCACCAGATCAAGCTACATGTGCACCTCCTTGCAATGACACTTAATCGCGCTCAAGTGAGATAACCCTGTAGGGTACGTGTTTCCTTCCCTTCCTTTGATTGGAAGGGCTCTCAGTAAAGTGTGGATTCATCACACTGATGTGATTCTCTTTGCGCTACATTTATCAGCACAGCTGTGGTCCACAGACCTCTCCCACAATACAGCTGTGGGCCTCAGTCTTCTTTGCCCACACCGATATCCTTAGGTGACACAGTACACCCTATCTCTGAGCCCCATCGCCCCTGGCGAGTGGTGTTGCCAGCTCACCCACTCAAACTCAGACCCCTTAGTGCATGCCCCCTCAGCCAGAGCTCACGAAGTCAGAGCATGGTCCTCTTCCCTTGCATTTTGCCCACTCAGCATGGCAACAAGACATGGAGGCTGCTTGCTGGAAAAACCCTGCTACCGTCATTGAATTCTACTTGAGGGATGTCTATCGCTTTAGGGATGATGGCTGAAGAGGCGTTGCCTCTGTGGTGGTCACACAACAGCCCATCACAGCGCACTGACAATAGAACAGACGAGCCCTCCGGCTTGTCATGCCATTCTGCACTAGTGGGTCACGGTTAAGTATATGTAATTAAAAGGAAATTTCCTTCCTAAAATTACGTTTAAGTAATATACCGTGACCCACATTTAAGACCCTCCTGTTCCTCCCCGCTTTCTGTTCTCCCTGCATGCTGTGCTGGTTGCGGCGAATTGCCATAAAAAGGGGGCGCTAGTCGGGGATACACAGGGGAGGTAACCTACTTAGGGAGGTTATCGGCCGTAGCTACTTTTGTTTTCTCCGCATAGGCGGGTAGTAGTTTGCACAGGACAGGAATGTCAGACCCCTGCCGGAGTCTGCACTAGTGGGTCACGGTAAGTATGTTATTTAAACGTAATTTTAGGAAGAAAATTTCCTTTATGTTCATCATTTTATTTCCTTCTGATGTGTCGTAACTCATGTGGGAAATAATGTTACTTTTCATTCCTTTTTTTCATCATTCTTATTAAATTTGATTTTCCCTTATCTCTGACTATGTCAGCCTATATGTCTGTGTAATTTAATGTGTTTGTTGGCATTTATATGTTCCTTCTTTGTTTCTCTTAGTTACTCTAAGGGAAAGGATATTTCATGTCCATTCATTTTTATTCTTGGAAAAAGTGAAGGAGAATCACTATACCTGGGGGGAGCTAGTGAAGACAGCACAAGTCAGGCAGCAGTGGAAACCTTTTGTGCCACAGGGCATACAGCATTATGAAAATGAACTCACATTTTTGTTCATTTATTTCTTATACCATTATTCAGTTATTCCTCCATTTGTCTACATTTTCATTCTGGTATTCAGTTATTGCTTTATTTATCTACAATCTAATTCTGGTATTATGCCTTCATTTGTCTGCAATCTAATACCAGTATTCAGTTATTCCTGCATTTATCTACAGTCTAATTCCGGTACTCAGTCATTCATTTATCTACAATCTGATTCCTGTATTCAGTTATTATTTCATTTATCTACAATCTAATTCTGGTAATCAGTTATTCCCGCATTTATCTAAATCTAATTTTGGTATTAAGTTATTATTTTGTTTATCTACAGTCTAATTCTGGTATTCAATTATTCCCTCATTTATCTACAATCTCATTTCTGTATTCAGTTACTCCTTCATTTTTCTGCAATCTAATTCGGGTATTCAGTTTTTCTTTCATTTGTTTACAGTCTAAATCCGGTATTCAGTTCTTCCTTCATTTATCTACAGTCTAATTTGAGTATTCAGTTATTGTCTTCATTTGTCTACAATCTAATTCTGGTATTCAGTTATGCCTTGATTTGTCTACATTCTAATTCCGGTGTTATGTTATTCCTTTGTCTACAATCTAATTTCTGTCTTCAGTTTTTCCTTCCTTTGTCTATAATCTAATTCTGGTATTTGGTTATTCATTCATTTGTCTACAATCTAATTCCACTATTCAGTTATTGTTTCATTTGTCTACAATCTTATTCTGATATTCAGTTAATCCTTCATTTGTCTGCACTCTTCAGACAAAGAGAATGCGGATTTTGAGTCGGAGGATGACCGCGCAGCGTGGGAGGAGGAGCAGAAGCGACTGGACCGTCAGTGGTACAGCATGGACCAGGGCTATGACGACGAGTCCAACCCTTTTGCCGGAACCTCTGCCGAGTACACCAAGAAGAAGGAGGAGGAGTTTGAGCAGAGGAAGAAGAAGCGCATGAGCGCTCAGCAGCGACAAATCAACAAGGTGGGCAAAGCTGTGGGAAGTACTCCTGTAGCTGTTCTTGCTGTGAAAATGGAGTTTCTTTCATCTTTTGTGTGTGTGTGTCACTGATGACAGAAAGAACAAATTAAAATGAGAGTACTCTTTGCAGGGAACTTAGATGAATATACCGGCACAGTGTCCGATTACATTTCTTTCTGTGAAAGTGTGTGCATTCCAACAAAAAATATCAAAATATTTTCAAACGACAAAATTTGGTGTTAGGCATTTAGAAGAACATTTGTCCACAAACAACTCTATGAATGTGTGGACCAGACTGCAGAACATCACTGATTACAAAATGACCCACCACACAGTCGACATCACTGACAGAACTCTTCCAGACAAACTGAACACAATATACTCAAGGTTTGACAAACCACTGTCTGCTTCTGACGTGGTTGCACCCAAAATCACCCCCACTCCCCCTTTCATAGTCCAAGAGAATGAAGTCAGACGCTACTTCAGTCATCTGAAAATGAGAAAAGCCGCTGGCCCTGACAACATCTCACCAGGCCTTTCGAGGAAGTGTGCAGTCCAACTATCCTGTGTCTTCACTGACATATTTAACATGTCCCTTCAGTCATGTGTGGTACCACACTGCTTTAAGAAATCAACAATCATTCCTGTTCCAAAGAAAGCACAGCCTAGTTGTCTTAATGATTATCGTCCCGTAGCTATACATCAGTCGTCATGAAAACATTTGAACGCTTGATTCTGCAATTCCTAAAAACTTGCATTCCTCCATCTTTTGATCCCTTTCAGTTTGCCTACAGACCCAACAGATCAGTTGAAGATGCCATTAGCATAGGTCTCTACCACATTCTCAGACATCTCGAAAATCCTAACAGTTATGCTAGGATCCTTTTCATTGACTACAGCTCTGCGTTCAACACAATAGTACCATCAAAACTATATTTTAAACTGAAAGACCTCTCGCTGACTGAATCAATTTGTGCATGGATCGTAGATTTTCTAAGATGCAGACCGCAAGTTGTTAAAGTTGGTGACCTCACCTCCTCCACATGAATTCTCAACATAGGCACCCCACAGGGATGTGTTCTATCCCCACTGTTGTACTCACTATTCACACATGACTGAGCAACTCGTAATGAATGTAACACCATGGTCAAGTTTGCCAGCGATACTACTCTAGAAGGGCTGATTACGAACAGTGATGAGTCAAAATATAGGGAAGAAGTACTAGAACTTGTCAGATGGTGTGATCAAAACAACTTGGAACTCAACGTATCAAAAATAAAAGAATTAATTTTAGATTTCAGGAAGACCAGATCTGACCCCTCACCACTTGTCATTAACCCCTTCACTGCTAGTACGTTTTGCTATGGCCTATGCTGAGAACATTTTCAGAAAAACAAGAAAAACACGCCAATGATTTTAATTTGCTTATATTTAAAAAAAGTACTGAAGATAAGTGCATAAAAGTATATATCAAATGAAAGGAAAATGAACAAAGATTTTGTTTTTGATACTCACATGTTCAAATAATGAGTCAATCTGACAGAAAAATTCCATAAAATGCATTAATAAAAAAAAAAAATTGGGACTGTCATTCCACCATGTAGGTGCTACAATATCAACCATGTTATCAACCTGTCTTTCTTGTGACTGTTGTGATTAACCACACACACTGTCAAGGCTGAGCAACAGTGTCCAGGTGCATAAGACTCCAACACAGTCCACACAAAGAATTAAAAGGGTGTACTCACCCAGGATCTATCACCAGTAAAAACGCTGTGTGTGGTACTTGCAGAAACAGTCTTCAAGACACAGTGCTGGTTTGCTGGGGCAGTCTGGGCAGTAGAACCCCACATCCTTTCTTTGTCCTTTCTTCCAGCAGACTCTGCACCTCCTTTGTGGCCAGGCCTTCTGTGGGGTAGGTGGGATGAAGTGTTGTCCACACAAGACAAACAGCGTGGTCATCTTTAGCAGTGTCTTGGTTACCAAAAATCATGGCACTAATTACATCCTTCTGAAGTCCAGGAGTGTACTGCTGCTGCCTGCTTTTTTGTAGAGGATGTGTGCATTCAGCATGGCAATTTGTAGAAAATGCACACACAGCTATTTGTACCACTTCAGGGTTTTCCTTGTGGCATCATAGGGCTGCAGCTGTTGGTCATGATGGTCCATGGCACCCATGTTTTTGTTGAAATCTAGAATTGCTGGAGGCTTGTTTACTGCCCTTTGGTCTTGCTGCTGCTGGTCTTCAGCTGTAGGTTTGTGGCAAGTTGTTAACTCCAGATGGTCCAGGATGAACATCATGATCATCACCATGCTGCATACCTGAAACACATTGCATAAAAGACTAAGTTTGTTGGGTTTTTAGTTTGTTTTTTGTTTTTTACATATAAAAAGATCATGAAATGGTACCATTTTATTTCTGATTGTTTTCAGAAGCTGAAATACAAACACACACATACCTACCCCACCCCCCACCCCAAACCCCCAAAACACACACCCACTGAAACTGGTTCATGGTATGCCACACCCCCTTCATTCTCTCTTTCTCATACAAAACAAAATGACAACACATCACACACACACACACACACAGACACATACTTCTACAAGTGTTGCATTTACAAAGTAATTTAGGCATACAGTTCTGTATATCATTCTCTGATTTCAGTTTTATAAACATCATCTCTCTCCCCCCCCCCCTCTCTCTCTCTCTCTTACTCACACACACACACATGCCCATTTGTTTAAGAAGTGACGCTTTTTCCAATGGGGTGGAAAAAAGAACAGTGACACCGGCACTGCCGTCCAGTGTTGGACAGTGTGACACTGAGCTCGCACGTGTTTTTGATGTTGGAAACAGTGTGTGTGCAAGAGTTGACGATGAATGTTCGCGGTGTGTGTCAACGCCTGAAAATGTGGTCTGTCAACATAGGCGCAAGAAAAATAATGTACTGAACCAAAATAAAAGTGCTGCTTGTGTAAAAAACAGTAGAATTAAGCCATTGTCTTTTGTTCATTGGAATGTGAATGGGTTGATTTCAAAATTACATGACGGTGACTTTATTTCATATCTTTGCTCGTTTGACTTTGTTTGTTTAGTTGAAACATTTATTGATGATTTTATACCTTCATTATTCCCTGGATACAACAGTTTTTGTATTCCTGCAGTAAAATTCACTGAAAAGGGGAGGCGATCGGGAGGAGTTGTCTGTCTTGTAAAAGATGTTTATGTTCCATACGTAAAGCAAGTTGATGTAAAATCTAATAGTTTTGATGCATTACTTATTGATAAGATATTATTTGGTATTGACAAAGATGTGTTGTTTGTGTACTGTTATGTACCACCCGAAGGTTCCCCATACTATGCATATTTTGACTGTGAAAATGGAATTGCGTTATTGGAAGATTTTTTGATTGATTGTACATTAGCTTACAATGATGTTTATATCTTGCTGTGTGGGGATTTGAATGGCAGGACATGTAATATTTCCCACCACTGCCAGGGAGTTACAGGAGATGAGTTTCAGCGAAGAAGTCACCCAATTAGTATCAATAGACGTTCCGAAGATTCTGTTCTTAACAACTATGGAAAATTGCTGTTGAATATGTGTACTGCACTTGACTTGTGTATAATTAATGGAATGTGTCATGGCGACCAAAATGGCTGCTACACTTATATATCGGATAGTGGATGCAGTGTGAATGATTATTTCATTATGTCTTGTGATATGTATGCATTGTTGTGTGATTCATGTACGTTGTGTGTGTCTGACAGAACTGAATCCGATCATATGCCTGTGGAACTCCGTTTCACAGGCCGGGGTTATGAATTGGAAAACACACAGTTTGAAAATGATTTTGTTTTAGAAAAATTTGTGTGGAGTGACGACTTGGCTGATGTATACATTCATAACATACGTTCAGAAGAATTTAAAGAAAAAATAAACTTAGCAATTAGCCTAATTAGTGTTGATATAAACCAAGCGTTAAGTGTTTTTAATGAATGTATCAAGGATGCTGCTAAACATATGAAGAAACAAATTAGTATCAGTAACAAGTTAAAACCAAAAGATTGGTTTGATGCAGAATGTCGTAGCGCTAGAAAAAATGTTCGTAGGTTGTTCAACAAATTTAGACGTACTCTGGATGTTGATGATCGTCATTGTTTTTGTAAGGCCAGACGGGAATATAAACATTTGCAAAAGAGAAAGCGAAAGCAGTTTAATGATATATTGTTGACAGAATTAATTGCTTCTATCAAAAGTCAGAAAGAATTTTGGAACAATGTTCGTAAAATGTCACTTAAAAGAAAACAGCCAGCTAACAATATTACTGATGATGTTTGGTTTGATCACTTTAAAACCCTTCTAACAAAAGAGGTAAATTCTGATAACGTACTGCAGTGGGAACAAGATGAAGATGAAGAAGATTATTTAAATCGTCCAATCTCGGTAGAAGAAGTGATGTTTGCATTAAGGAAAATTAAGAACCGTAAAGCTGCAGGACCTGATAGTATAATTGGAGAATTGTTAAAATATGCCACTGAATCTGACCTGATTTTGAATTTCTTTGTAACCTTTTTTAACTCGTTATTTGACAGAGGAATCTATCCTGAAAAATGGACCGAATCTATTGTTTTACCACTGTATAAAAAGGGCGATGTAAACAATCCGAATAACTATAGAGGAATTTCTCTTTGTGATGCAAGTAGTAAGTTGTATAGTACAATTATAAATCAGAGACTGCAAGAATGGGTAGAAGAAAACAATATTACAGGTGAATACCAGGCAGGATTTAAACACAACTACTCAACTGTTGATCATATGTTTACTTTGATGGCCTTTATTCAAAAACAGTTTTCTTTGAATCGTAAATTGTATGTGGCTTTTATAGATTTTGAGAAAGCCTTCGATTCCATAAACAGAACAATTCTATGGCCTATTCTTTTAAAAACTGGTGTTCGTGGAAAGTTGTTGAAATGTATTATGAGTATGTATGCGGGTGTGAAAGGAAGGGTTAGATGTGGGGGGAAGATGACTGATTATATTCAATGCACTTCTGGCGTAAAACAAGGTGATGTGTGCAGCCCTGTATTATTTTCTCTTTTTATTAACGAACTAACTTCAGAAGTTGTCAGAAACGGAAAACATGGTGCACAATTTACTGGTGAGATTCTAGAGTTATTCATTCTCCTCTTAGCTGATGATGTTGTGTTGATATCTGAAACTGTGATTGGTTTACAAACACAATTAAATAGTCTATCTAGAGCTGCAAAATCACTTCAGTTGAAAGTAAATATGTCAAAAAGTAACATAATTGTATTTAGAAAAGGTGGATATTTAGGAATTAGGGAAAAATGGACTTATAATGGAATAACGATGCCAGTAGTGAATGTGTATAAATACTTAGGAATATATTTTTCAACAAAATTGAGTTTCACAGTTGCATGTAAAGATCTTGCATGTAGAGCTAAACAAGCATTACTTTGTATTATGAAAAAACTGTCAAGTTTAGAAAATCAATCTTTTGATCTGTTTATTAAATTGTTTGATTCCCAGGTACAACCCATTGTACAATATGGAGCAGAAATTTGGGGTCTCTCTAATGCTGCAGTTTGCTGCGAGAGTGTTCATTTATTTGCACTGAAAAAGTTTCTTGGAGTTACCATGAAAACGCCTAATGATTTAATTTATGGGGAAACAAAAAGATATCCGATACATCTCAATTCCGCAGTAAGATGTATTCGCTATTGGTTGAAAATAACACAAATGGAAGATTCAAGGTTGCCGAAAAAAGCATTAAATATGTTATATGATTTAGATTTGAGGGGTAAGGTAAACTGGGTATCAAAGGTTAGGGTTAGATTATATGAACTGGGATTTGGTTATGTTTGGTTACAGCAGGGGGTAGGGGACATAAAGGGATTTATTAGTGCACTCCGAACAAGATTAATTGACTGTAGATGGCAAGATTGGTCTTATCATGTTCAAGATAGCGATAGGTTTGAGTTTTACAGACAGTTCATTTCTATACACTCTATTCCTACTTATCTGTCAATGAAAATGGATAAGCATTTGAAACATATCACAACCAGGTTCCGATTTGGAATTTCTGACATATTTCTTCATCATTATCGTTATCGAAAGTCCAGTGTCTCTGATCTTAGTTGTCCTTTATGCAGACGTGCTGAAGAAACCGAACTTCACTTTGTGTTGTGTTGCCCTGCTTTGAATGACCTTAGACATGAGTGGATTCCACAAAAATATTATAGACACCCTACTTTATTTCGACTTGCCATGCTTATGTCATCAACTAACGAAACTGTTATAAAACAGTTTGCTATTTACTTATATAAGGCTTTTAAGTTTCGCAGTGTATTATGTAGTTAATCATTATTAGTTGTGCATTATCCAATTTGTGGATTATCATTTGCAGTTTATCATTCACTTCTGTAATTTGCAAGGTTTTGATTTTGAATGTTGATTCACTGTACCCCCTTCATGAGGGGCCATGGCCTTTATTGAATAAACTATCCGTATCCGTATCCGTATCCGTATCACACACACACACACACACACACACACACACACACACAACAACAATAACAACAACAACAACAAACCAATACACACTCAGGAACGAACACACAGAAAGCTGCAGGCGAGCGACACACGCTGTCATCAACAATGAGCCAGCCAGCAAGCCACGCCCCCCTGGGCTGTGATGGTCAGACACAGTACCCACGTGACTGACCCTCTCTCACTCACACACACTGATCAGTGACTGACGAAGCCACTTACCACAGCTAACACATTCAAAACACACACAATGCAGTCATATTCATTGTTACAACAAACAAAGCAAATAATAAATTGACAAACCTCGAAAACACCCACCTGCATCTTGAATCAGCTGAGCTTGTCTGTCTTCAGTTTCGTCAAGCAACTCCCCCTCCACCCCCCTCCATTGTCAAAATCAGCGTCTTCGGCATCAACTTCACGCAGTTCTGTCTCATTCAGTCCACAATCTTCATCTCTACTGTTTGCATCGCGAAAGAATTCTTTCAATACAAGTGCAAGTGTTGGGGTTTGTCTGCGTTCAGCCATGGCTTTGCAAACACAACTTGAGCTTCGTACAAACTTGCAAAACTTTCGCCTTAAATATGACAATCCAATGAATAATTTTAGCTTATGGAACTCAGGAGATAAAGAGCTCTCAGGGGAGCTAATTTAATGGTTAGCAGACTGTATTTTCTGCAATGCGGGACTCGAAACATAGAACGTTGTAACATGACATACGGCGCACGTCAATACAGCATTGGTGAGCGACATTTCATGACGTACGCCGTACGTCAACAGCGCAGTCAAGAGGTTAAAGACAAGCAAGTAGAGATCATCAGTGAATTTAAATTTCTCGGACTGATCATTTCCAACGATTTAAATGGGAGAAAAATACGGAAAAAATTGTTAAGAAAGCACAACAGCGCCTGTACTTTCTTCAGCACCTCAAAAAGTTCGGAATTAGAAAAGAGTTCATGGTTTATTTCTACCAAGCAGTCATTGAAAGCGTGTTAACCTTTGCTATTACTGTTTGGTATGGAAACATTTCCAAGGCAGAAGTCGAAGCCCTAACAGAATTGTAAAAACTGCCACCAAGATCACTGGGGCTGATTACCTTCTCTAGAAGACATATATTATAGGCGGCTACTCAAAAAAGCAAAATCAATCAGCCAGGATGAATCACATCCAGCTTTTGGGATTTTTGAGATGCTCCCCTCTGGTCGACGGTACAGAAATATTAGGACGAAAACCAATTGCTTCGCCAATAGCTTTTTCCCGAAAGCTGTCAGTGCCCTGTCTCTCGAACAAATCCAGTCTGATAACTGGAATTGTGCAATCAACAACCATCTACCTGAAGATCTAGCCATCAGCGCCATCCGCATGTAATATGCGGCTTCTGTTCAAATGTGTGTGTGTGTGTGAGTGTTTGTGTGTGTGTGTGTGTGTGTGTGTGTGTGTGTGTGTAGTGCATGCATGTGTGAGTATGCACAAGTTGTTTTTTTTATTGATATGCACTTGTATGTATCCTGATTTCTGTATCTGTGTTTGTGTATGTTTTTCGATTTGTGTGTTCGTACATTGTTATGTACTATCCCCCCCAATATTCCTTGTGACCTCGGTACACTTGGTAATAAAGACATATTCTATTCTATTCTATTCTATTCTATTCTCTCTCTCTCTCTCTCTCTCTCTCTCTCTCTCTGTATGTGTTACCCACACAACTTACCCACATTCATATTTATGTAGCCTTAAGAATGGAGGTCATGTTCAGATTTTTTCCTCGTGCATTATATAAGTTCATTTCAGGTTAGACTGTAATTTCTGTTCTAAAATTTCACCATTTGCAGATTACATTCATGGGGATTGCAGAGGAGATTAAATTGGCAACAAGCCTGTCTTGAAGTGCTTTCTTTGACTGTTGAGAAAATACTTTTTGATTATGATGCCTCTAGTAAAAGTAAAAAAGTTACATGGGAGAAGAAAAAGACCCAATCCTCACACCCATATAGAAATATTTATGACAGACACAGGGCCTTATGTTGAAGATTATGAATGATATGCACACACAGTGAGACACGCTCTCTCTCTCACACACACACACACAGAGATTTTGAGCGAAAGCCAAACCACCTCAGCACTTTGTTGAACATCAGAACCACCCCTTGTGGGGCCCCATCTGTTGACAGGACATAGAAATGTGGGAGACGAACCGCATGCTGCGCAGTGGCGTGGTGGCCAAGACCAATTTTGACGAGGACTTTGAGGAGGAGAACGCGGCCCGTGTGCACCTCCTGGTTCACAACATGGTGCCCCCGTTTCTGGACGGCCGCATCGTCTTCACGAAACAGCCCGAGCCTGTGGTGCCCATCAAGGTTAGAGGGCAGAGAGTAGAGATCAGATCAGATTGTGTCTTCCTTGCTGAGGGGCTGCAGGGTCAGAAATGCTGAGAGCATAGGGATGAGAATACATTGTGTCTTTCTTACCAGGGGGACTGCAGGGTCAGAAATGCTCAGAGCATAGGGATGAGAATAGATTGTGTCTTTCTTACCAGGGGGACTGCAGGGTCAGAAATGCTCAGGGCATAGAGATGAGAATAGATTGTGTCTTTCTTACCAAGGGGACTGCAGGCCTAGAAATGCTTAGAGCAAAGAGATGAGAACAGATTGTGTCTTTCTTACCAAGGGGACTGCAGGGCTAGAAATGCTTAGAGCAAAGAGATGAGAACAGATTGTGTCTTTCTTACCAAGGGGACTGCGGGGCTAGAAATGCTTAGAGCAAAGAGATGAGAACAGACTGTGTCTTTCTTACCAAGGGGACTGCAGGCCTAGAAATGCTTAGAGCATAGAGATCAGAACATATTGTGTCTTTCTTACTAAGGGGACTGCAGGGCTAGAAATGCTTAGAGCATAGAGATCAGAACATATTGTGTCTTTCTTACTAAGGGGACTGCAGGGCTAGAAATGCTTAGAGCATAGAGATCAGAACATATTGTGTCTTTCTTACTAAGGGGACTGCAGGGCTAGAAATGCTTAGAGCAAGGAGATCAGAACAGATTGTGTCTTTCTTACTAAGGGGACTGCAGGGCTAGAAATGATCAGAGGACAGAGGGTAGAGATCAGAACAGAATCTGTCTTCCTTACCAAGGGGTCACAGGGCTAGAAATTCTCAGAGCATAGACATCAGAACAGAATCTGTCTTCCTTACCAAAGGGACTGCAGGGCTAGAAATGCTCAGAGGGCAGAGCGTAGAGATGAGAACAGAATCTGTCTTCCTTACCAAATGAACTGCAGGACTAGAAATTCTCTGATAATTTTTGTTGTTGTCTTGGGTACAAGAAGAATTGGATGGGGGTGTGTGTGGAGTCCTGACTGGGACTACAAGGGTAAGAGTTGTGTTGTAGTGCAGTTTGGGTCAGATGGGGCTGCAGAGAGTGAGGGAGAAAGCTGATGAGTGAAAGACTTGTCTGTTGATGAGTGGTGGGACAAACACAGAAACAGGTCTGCCTGTTGTTGCTAGCAAGGTCAGAGCACAGAGAAATACAGTGCTGATTGTTTCAGAGAGGAAGGGAATGGAGATAGTGAGAAAGTTCATCAGTGAAAGTCCATTATTTCATTCAGTGTCATGACAAGGTAAACAGGTCCTTTCCCTGTTTCCTTACATGTGCAACAGTATATCTTTGTATTCAGCTGTGACAGTAATGTTTGTCAAAGGAAAAGAATTGTTCTCTGTAACCCACCATGTTTTTGACATGGGGTAGTGAGAAAGTTATCGGGGGAAAAAAGTTTCCTGGTTCAGCGCTATACAAGGGAAAAATAATCCCTTGTCAGATGAATTGATTACTTTTCACCAGCCAGTAACTCACAGCACATGCCAGAATTTTGTACACATGTATGTGTTTGTGTGTATGGCTGTGCAGGATCCTACGTCAGACATGGCCATCGTTGCCAGGAAAGGCAGCTTAGCGGTGCGGACGTACCGAGAACAGGCGGAGCGGAAGAAGGCACAGGCCAAGCACTGGGAGCTGGCTGGCACACGGCTGGGAAACCTGCTGGGTGTGGAGAAGAAGGAGGAGGTCAGTCCTGTGGGAGATTGGGATGGTGGGTGGCTGATGGGGGCTGTGTGTGTGGAGGGGTCGAGGGTGCGGGGGAGGGGGGGTATGTGTGTGTGTGTGTGTGTGTGTGTGTTTTGATTGTATATCTGTGTGTGTGTGTGTGTGTGTGAGTGTTTTGCTTGTATCTGTGTGTGTGTGTGTGTGTGTGTGTGTGTGTGTGTGTGTTATGTTGTTTGTGTTGGTGTGTGTATGTTTGTGTGTGTGTGTGTGTGTGTTATGTTGTTGTTGTTGTTGTGTGTGTGTGTGTGTTAGTGAGTGAGTGAGTGTGGTGCTTGTATGTGTGTGTGATTGGTGCCTGTGCACATGAGTGTGTTTGTGTGTGTGTGTGTGTGTGTGTGTAATGCATGTGTGTGTGAGTTCGTGTCAGTGTGTGATGGGTGCCTGTACACGTGTGTGTGTGTGCGCGCGCTCGCACGCGCGCGCATTTGAGATGAAAAACAGCTTGGAGACAGATTTCAAACATCAGCATCATCAGAATCACACATCAAAGGAAATCCTGCAGCTAACCTCACAGAATGGTAAGTCCAGGCAGATTGTTTTCCTTGAATTAACCCCTTCACTGCTAGTACATTTTGCTACAGCCTATGCTGAGAAAATTTTCAGAAAAACATGCCAATGATTTTAATTTGCTTATATTTCAAAAAGTACTGAAGATAAATGCATAAAAGTACTATCAAATGAAAGGAAAATGAACCAAGATTTTGTTTTTAATACTCACATGTTCAAATAATGAGTCAATCTGACACAAAAATTTCTTAAAATGCAATAAAAAAAAATTGGGACTGTCATTCCATCATGTAGGTGCTACAATATCAACCAGGTTATCAACCAGTCTTTCTTGTGACTTGTGATCAACCACACACACTGTCAAAGCTGAGCAACAGTGTCCAGATCCATAAGACCCCAACACAGTCTACACAAAGAATGAAAAAGGTGTATTCACCCAGCATCTATTGCCAGTAAAAACACTGTGTGTGGTACTTGCAGAAACAGTCTTCAAAACACAGTGCTGGTTTGTTGGGGCAGTCTGGGCAGTAGAACCTCACATCCTTTCTTTGCCCTTGCTTCCAGCAGACTCTGCACCTCCTTTGTAGCCGGGCTTTCTGTGGAGTAGGTGGGATGACATCAGTGAAGTGTCGTCCACACAGACGAACAGCGTGGTCATCTTTAGCGCTGTCTGGGTCTTGGTCACTAAAAATCATGGCACTAATTACATCCTTCTGGAAGTCCAGGAGTGTACTGCTGTTGCCTGCTTTTTTTTTGTAGAGGATGTGTGCTTTCAGCATGGCAATTTGTAGAAAATGCACACAAGCTATTTGTACCACTTCAGGGGTTTCCTTGCGGCATCGTAGGGCTGCAGTTGTTGGTCATGATGGTCCATGGCACCCATGTTTTTGTTGCAATCCAGAATTGCTGGAGGCTTGTTTTCTGCCCTTTGGTCTTGCTGCTGCTGGTCTTCAGTTGTAGGTTTGTGGCAAGTTGTCAACTCCAGATGGTCCAGGACGAACATCATGATCATCACCACACTGCATACCTGAAACACATTGCATAAAAGACTAAGTTTGTTGAGTTTTTTTAATAAATTTTTTTTTTTTAATAAATTTTTTTTACATATAAAAAGGTTATGAAATGGTACCATTTTATTTCTGTTTTCAGAAGCTGAAATACAAACACACACACACCTACCCACCTGTACCCCCAACCCCCAATACACAAACACTGAAACTGGTTCATGGTATGACACACCCCCTTCATTTTCTCTTTCTTATCCAAAACAAAATGACCACACACACACACACACACACACACACACACACACACACACACACACACACACACACACACACTTGTACAAGTGTTGCATTTCCAAAGTAATTTAGGCATACAATTCTGTTTATCATTCTCTGATTTCAGTTTTGCAAAAAATCATTTCTTCCTTCCCCCCCCCCCCCCCCACTCTCTCTCTCTCTCTCTCTCTCTCTCTCACACACACACACAACAACAACAACAACAACAAACCAATACACACTCAGGAACGAATTCACAGAAAGCTCTAGGCGAGTGACACACGCTGTCATCAACAAGGAGCCAGCCAGCGAGCCACACCTCCTTGCGCTATGTTGGTCACATACAGTACACACGTGACTGACTCTCTCTCACACACACACACACTGATCAGTGACTGACGAAGCTACTTACCACAGCTAACACATTCAAAACACACACAAATGCAGTTATATTCATTGTTACAACACACAGAAAGCAAATAATAAACTGACAAACCTTGTAAACACCCACCTGCATCTTGAATCAGCTGAGCTTGTCTGTGTTCATTTTCAAGCAACCCCACCTCCCACCCCCATCCATGTCAAAATCGGTGTCTTCAGCAGCAACTTCACGCAGTTCTGTCTCATTCAGTCCACAATCTTCATCTCTACTATTTGCATCATGAAAGATTTCTTCCAATATTTGTGCAAGTGTTGGGGTTTGTCTGCGTTCAGCCATGGCTTTGCAAACACAACTTGAGCTTCGTACAAACTTGCAAAACTTTCGCCATAAATATGACAATAGGTGAATATTTTTAGCTTGTGGAACTCAGGAGATAAAGCGCTCTCAGGGGAGCTAATTTAATGGTTAGCAGACTGTATTTTCTGTAATGCGGTACTCAAAACATAGAACGTTGTACACATGTCGTACAGCGTATGTCAGTACAGCATTGGTGAGCGACATTTCATGACGTATGCTGTACGTCAACAGTGCAGTCAAGAGGTTAAAGAAAGATTACATTTTTGGGTTGTTGTTTTTTGTTGGCTTCTATTTTCATGTGTCTGTGTGGTGTGTAGCAAGATGAGTGGAAAAAGGAGGATCTGAAGTCAGCTAGTGGTGTACAGTGTCAGGTAGAACAGTGCATTGTGCACAATAAAGCCAGGTAGAACAGCTGGTGGTGTACAATAAAGCCAGGTAGAACAGCTGGTGGTGTACAGTGTTAGGTAGAACAGTGTGTTGTGCACAATAAAGCCAGGTAGAACAGCTGATGGTGTACAATGAAGCCAGGAAGAACAGTTGGTGGTGTACAATGAAGCCAGGTAGAACAGTGCGTTGTGCACAATAAAGCCAGGTAGAACAGCTGATGGTGTACAATGAAGCCAGGAAGAACAGTTGGTGGTGTACAATGAAGCCAGGTAGAACAGTGCGTTGTGCACAATAAAGCCAGGTAGAACAGCTGGTGGTGTACAATAAAGCCAGATAGAAGAGCTGGTGGTGTACAGTAAAGCCAGGTACAACAGCTGGTGTGTACAGTAAAGCCAGGTAGAAGAGCTGGTGGTGTACAGTAAAGCCAGGTAAAACAGCTGGTGGGGTACAGTAAAGCGGGGTAGAACACCTGGTGGTGTAAAATAAAGCCGGGTAGAACAGCTGGTGGTGTACAATAAAGCCTGGTACAGCAGCTGGTGGTGTACAGTAAAGCCAGGTAGATCAGCTAGTGATGTACAATAAAACCATGTGGAACAGCTAGTGGTGTACAACAATACCAGGTAGAACAGCTGGTGGTGTACAAAAAAGCCAGGTAAAAGAGCAGGTAGTTGTAAAGCCAGGTGGAACAGCTTGTGGTGTGCAATAAACCCAGGTAGAACAGCAGGTAGTTGTGTTCAATAAAACCAGGTAGAACAGCAGGTAGTTATGTTCAATAGAACCAGGTAGAACAGAAGGTAGTTGTTTTCAATAAAACCAGGTAGAACAACAGGTAGTTGTGTTCAAGAAAACCAGGTAGAAAAGCAGGTAGTTGTGTTCAATAAAGCCAGGTAAAACAGCAGGTAGTTGTATTCAAGAAAACCAGGTAGAACAGCAGGTAGTTGTGTTCAAGAAAACCAGGTAGAACAGCAGGTAGTTGTGTTCAATAGAACCAGGTAGAACAGCAGGTAGTAGGTAGTTGTGTTCAATAGAACCAGGTAGAACAGCAGGTAGTTATGTTCAATAAAGCCAGGTAGAACAGCAGGTAGTTCTGTTCAATAAAGCCAGGTAGAACAGCAGCTAGTGGTGTGCAATAAAGTCAGGTAAAACAGCAACTAGTAGTGAGCAATAAAGCCAGGTAAAACAGTTGCTAGTTGTGCACAATAAAGTCAGGTAGAACAGCACCTAGTGGTGTGCAATAACATCAGGTAGTGGTGCACAATAACTTCAGGTAGTGGTGCGCAATAACTTCAGGTAGAACAGCTAGTGGTGCGCAATAACGTCAGGTAGAACAGCCAGTGGTGCGCAGTAATGCCAGGTAGAACAGTTAGTGGTGCACAATAAAGCCAGGTAGAACAGCTAGTGGTGCACAATAAAGCCAGGTAGAACAGCTGGTGGTGTACAATAAAGCTGGGAACAACAGCTGGGTGTGTACAGTAAAGCCGGGTAGAACAGCTGGTGGTGTACAGTAAAGCCGGGTAAAACAGCTGGTGGTGTGCAGTAAAGCCGCGTAGAACAGCTGGTGTTGTACAGTAAAGCCGTGTAGAACAGCTGGTGGTGTACAATAAAGCCAGGTACAACAGCTGGTGGTGTACAATAAAGCCGGGTAAAACAGCTGGTGGTGTACAGTAAAGCCGGGTAGAACAGCTGGTGGTGTACAGTAAAGCCGGGTAGAACAGCTGGTTGTGTACAGTGAAGCCGGGTAAAACAGCTGGTGGTGTACAGTAAAGCCGGGTAGAACAGCTGGTGGTGTACAGTAAAGCCGGGTAGAACAGCTGGTGGTGTACAATAAAACCAGGTAGAACAGCTGGTGGTGTACAACAATACCAGGTAGAACAGCTGGTGGTGTACAAAAAAGCCAGGTAGAACAGCAGGTAGTTTTAAAGTCAGGTGTTACAGCTTGTGGTTTGCAATAACCCCAGGTAGAACAGCAGGTAGTTGTGTTCAATAAACCCAGGTAGAACAGCAGGTAGTTGTTTTCAATAAAACCAGGTAGAACAGCAGGTAGTTATGTTCAATAAAGCCAGGTAGAACAGCAGGTAGTTGTGTTCAATAAAGTCAGGTAGAACAGCAGCTAGTGGTGTGCAATAAAGTCAGGTAGAACAGCAGCTACTTGCGTTCAATAAAGCCAGGTAAAACAGTTGCTAGTTGTGCACTATAAAGTCAGGTAGAACAGCTAGTGGTGCGCAACAACGTCAGGTAGAACAGCTAGTGGTGCACAATAACGCCAGGGTAGAACAGCTAGTGGTGCACAATAACGCCAGGAAGAACAGCTAGTGGTGTACAATAAAGCCGGGTACAAGAGCTGGTGGTGTACAATAAAGCCAGGTACAACAGCTGGTGGTGTACAATAAAGCCAGGTACAACAGCTGGTGGTGTACAATAAAGCCGGGTAGATCAGCTGGTGGTGTACAGTAAAGCTGAGTAGAACAGCTGGTGGTGTACAGTAAACACAGGTACAACAGCTGGTGGTGTACAATAAAGCCGGGTAGAACAGCTGGTGGTGTACAATAAAGTCAGGTAGAACAGCTGGTGGTGTACAGTAAAGCCGGGTACAACAGCTGGTGGTGTACAAAAAGCCAGATACAATAGCTGGTGGTGTACGATAAAGCCAGGTAGAACAGCTGGTGGTGTACAATAAAGCTGGGTACAACAGCTGGTGGTGTACAATAAAGTCGGGTACAACAGCTAGTGGTGTACAATAAAGCCAGGTAGGACAGCTGGTGGTGTACAGTAAAGCCAGATACAAGATCTGGTGGTGTACAGTAAAGCCGGGTAGAACAGCTGGTGGTGTACAAAAAGCCAGATACAATAGCTGGTGGTGCACAATATAGCCAGGTAGAACAGCTGGTGGTGCACAATAAAATGAAGCACCATACAGTGTAATCCAGGTGTGTCTGTGTGTTGTGCAGGAGGACGAGCGGAAAGAGGAGGACTTGAAGGCGGAGCATAGGTTCTCAGAGGTAATGTCTGACAAAAACGAGGCAGTCAGTGAGTTTGCCCAGCGCCGAACCATCACCCAGCAGCGACAGTACCTGCCCATCTTCGCTGTCAGGACAGAGGTCAGTGTACTGCTTTCACTTCCTCCCAGTTCTTTGTGTGTGTCTTGTCTTTCATCCCAGTTCTTTGTGTGTGTCTTGTCTTTCATCCCAGTTCTTTGTGTGTGTCTTGTCTTTCATCCCAGATCTTTGTGTGTGTCTCCCAGTTCTTTGTGTGTCTTGTCTTTCATCCCAGTTCTTTGTGTGTGTCTTGTCTTTGATCCCAGATCTTTGTGTGTGTCTCCCAGTTCTTTGTGTGTGTCTTGTCTTTCATTTTAGTTCTTTGTGTGTGTCTTGTCTTTCATCCCAGTTCTTTGTGTGTGTCTTGTCTTTCATCCCAGTTCTTTGTGTGTGGCTTGTCTTTCATCCCAGTTCTTTGTGTGTCTCCCAGTTCTTTGTGTGTCTTGTCTTTCATCCCAGTTCTTTGTGTGTGTCTTGTCTTTGATCCCAGATCTTTGTGTGTGTCTCCCAGTTCTTTGTGTGTGTCTTGTCTTTCATCCTAGTTCTTTGTGTGTGTCTTGTCTTTCATACCAGATCTTTGTGTGTGTCTCCCAGTTCTTTGTGTGTGTCTTGTCTTTCATCCTAGTTCTTTGTGTGTGTCTTGTCTTTGATCGCAGATCTTTGTGTGTGTCTCCCAGTTCTTTGTGTGTCTTGTCTTTCATCCCAGTTCTTTGTGTGTCTCTTGTCTTTCATCCCGCTTCTTTGTGTGTGTCTTGTCTTTCATCCCAGATCTTTGTGTGTGTCTTGTCTTTCATCCCAGTTCTTTGTGTGTGTCTTGTCTTTCATCCCACTTCTTTGTGTGTGTCTTGTCTTTCATCCCAGATCTTTGTGTGTGTCTTGTCTTTCATCCCAGATCTTTGTGTGTGTCTTGTCTTTATCCCACTTCTTTGTGTGTGTCTTGTCTTTCATCCCAGATCTTTGTGTGTGTCTTGTCTTTCATCCCAGATCTTTGTGTGTCTTGTCTTTATCCCACTTCTTTGTGTGTGTCTTGTCTTTCATCCCAGTTCTGTGTGCATCTTGTCTTTCATCCCAGTTGTTTATGTCTTGTCTTTCATTCCAGTTCTTTGTGTGCGTCTTGCATTTCATTGTGTATGTCTTGTCTTTCATCCCACTTTTTTGTGTGTGTCTTGTCTTTCATCCTAGATCTGTGTGTGTGTCTTGTCTTTCATCCAAGTTCTTCTTTGTCTGTCACTGTGTGTGTCTTGTTTTTCTTTCTAGTTGTTTGTGTGTGTCTTATCTTTCATCCCACTTCTTTGTGTGTCTTGTCTTTCATCCCAGATCTTTGTGTGTCTTGTCTTTCATCCCAGTTTTGTGTGTGTCTTATCTTTCATCCCAGTTTTGTGTGTGTCTTGTCTTTCATCCCAGTTCTTTGTGTATGTCTTGTCTTTCATCTCAGTTCTTTGTGTATGTCTTGTCTTTCTTTCGAGTTAATTGTGTGTGTGTGTCTTGTCTTTATAGTTTTTTGTGTGTGTCTTGTCTTTCTTCTGAGTTTGTTGTGTGTGTGTGTTTTTTGTCTTTCTAGTTCTTTGTGTACATCTTGTCTTTCTTCTGAGTTCTTTGTGTGCGTCTTGTCTTTCTTCAAAGTTTGTTGTGTGTGTGTGCTTGTCTTTCTAGTTCTTTGTGTGTGTCTTGTCTTTCTCTTGCTTGCAAAAAAGGAGTTGAGCAGCACTGGGACAATGCTCTCTCCCTGGGGAGCATAGAACAGCTTAAATTTCACGCAGAAATCTGTTGTGACAAAAAAGTAATGCAATGCAATGATAAATACAATACAATGCAACGCAGTGCAATACAATATACTACACAAATATTTGGATTGCCACATACAGGTGCACACACTACATTGTTGCTGTTTATCTGTTCTGTGTGGCATTTGTTTTTTTTATATTCTATAGTATTTGCACATTTGCATATTTTCTTTCTTTACTTATTTCAGTTTAGCGTATACTTTCCACAGTAGGCTCCCAAGGCCTGACCAGTGCCTTGGTGAGGATTCTGCTACCTCCTTTTTTCTTTTAAAGTGGTTGTGGTGCAGGGTACATGGATGTGTGGGCACGGTTTCATGCCTCCTTGAAGTGACAGTGAGGTGAACTGTTGCAGCTGCTGAACGTGATCCGAGACAACAGCATCATCATCATTGTGGGAGAAACCGGGTCAGGGAAGACCACTCAGCTGACTCAGGTAAACACAGCTATGCTTTTCATGTGGCATGTCACTTTGCTTCTCTCTTTTCTGCCTCTTGTTATTTGGCTCTATATGTTCTTGTTTTTGTGCGTGTGTGTATGTGTGAGAGTGTTTGTGTGCGTGTGTGCGTGTGTGTATGGGAATTCATGTGTATTCGTGACACACTGAACCATCACCACTAACCTTTACACTCTGACGTACATGTATGGTTCAGTGTGTCACCTGACCTGTATGTCAGTGTGCAGGCATGAGATTTTTCCAAGTATAGTCGGATTTCCGACCGAAAATTGGCTCCAGAGGCCTTTTTTGAGATTCGCGTAAATCCGTTGAGAAAATTGGAGGGGAGGAAAAGGGGGCGGGGGGGAGTTTTTTTTTCTGACCCACGGTTGCACGAACATTGTCCGACCGATCGACAAGACAGACCCACAGCGTTTGCTAAAATACCCCATGTTTGGATAAGCGAACCAATTGAGAATAAGTGTTCCGTTGCTGCTCTGTCATCATTCAGCTTATCCGTATTCGGTCGGGATTACAAAACTCGCTTGTGGGCTTCACAACTTGCAAAGATACCTGATTTCGTCGATCGTCTTCAGTCACTGACAAAATGAGAAAACTCACAAACGATTACAGGATTTTTGCAGCAGAGGTCGATAAAGGAGTGAATAATAAGTGGAACTGGGTCTGGCAAGATGAGATCGTGAAAACAGAAGTGAAGAATAAAAAAATAACTTCACGGGTAGGCGACGTCATTCACAAAATTGACACCGCGGGCAAGGCCAAGTGCGATTGGTGTCAGATTGTATGGGTGCAACTCTTCAGTCTAGGCACGGAAATCTGTTTTCACATTTGCACTAAAAACGGAGCGTACGTTTTCTAGAAGAAAAAAGAAAGAAAGAAAAAGCTGATGGGCCGTTCTATATCGTTTACCGATGATCTGTCAAAAACGAAAACAGAATGCTCTTTCGAAAGCGTCGTTTGTTGACTCCTTGAGAGGCGATCCAGAGACTTGTCAGAGCACCAAAATCGAAGTCAGAAAGTTTCCTAATGCACTGTGAAAAGCATGCACGCACGCACCTGCACACACATGCTGCGATCACATACGCACACACGCGCGCACAGATGTGTGTGCTCACACGTGCACACACACACACACACACAAACTTGCGTGCACGCACAGATACACCAGTGCGCGCGATCTCCATCCCTGTGAGCCACAATGGCCATGGGTACATCTGCTTGACCCTCTGTTCATTCAGAAGTTGCCAAGGTTTGCCACTGTATGCACACTGTATGCACAAGTAACATTCAGTGTGGCATTGAAACAGAAACTTTGTAGCAACTTATTGACGTCAGTGCCTTTTCTGACACAGCCGAGCTTCTGTAGTACAGACAGTTCATGGCAAGAGTCAGTGTATTTAGATTTGAGACCAAAAGCCAAAGTTACCAAAGTTACACACGCACGAACAGACACAGAGCTGAATTGAATGCGCGTGCCGTGCGTGCGCGCGCGCGCGCGCGCACACACACACACACACACACACTTTGAAAAAAAACCCACATGAATGCATTCACATATACACATACTCTGTTTTTTTTAATTTTATCTCTCTCTCCTTCACACTTGCACATGTGCACACATAATATTATGAGCACTCACACAATCACACAGAGCTTAATAATACGCACATGTGCTTGAACACTCACACACACTCTCTTTCAAGCACACACACACAGAGATTGAAAACACACACACACACACACACACACACACACACACACACACACACACACACACACACACACACACACACACACACACACACACACAGAATTGTATTTAAAGCAGTGCACATATATGCACACATACAAACTTGCACTTTTTCCTCCCACTTTCCCCCCTCTCTCTCTGTCTCTTTGTCCCTCTCTCCCTCTTTCTGTCTGTCCCTCTCTCTCTCTCTCTTGCATATACACACAGAGTTGTATTGAAAACACACACACACACACACGCGCGCGCGCGGAGAGAGGGATCTATTGAATTTGAAAGCAGTGCATACACATGCACAAATACAACTTGCATTCTTTCCTCCTACCATCTCCCCTACCACACATACGCACGCGTGTACGCACTCACGCTCGCTTGCTGTCTCTCTCTCTCTCTCTCTCTCTCTCTCTCTTTCTCCCCTGAAAACACACACACACACACACACACACACACACACACACACACACACACACACCCACAGAGTACCTGCTGGGGAACTCTAAGCAGATCCGCTATTTTCAGTGGAAGAGCAGTTGATTTCAGAGAGAAAAAAGTCACTCCCCATACCCCCGCACCCCTCCTGCAGACTTCACTTTCATGATTTGCTGAGGTACCCCACCCCTGTCTCTTGAGTCTCCTCCAGTGCTGAGGGAAGGGGGGGGGGAGGAGGAGGGGGTGTATGAAACCACTGTCAGTGACTGTGGCAATTTTGGCATTGAGCCAAGACACTGACCACTAGCTCCAGCTGAGGATCCTTGACTGCTTGGAAGTGATATAACCAGTCACAGATCCACCCCCTCCTCCCAGTTGGTCAGTTATATTGGTACAGTGCAAACTTGTGTCCAAAGAACATTTTCCTTGAAAACACACACGCACACACGCACACACACACACACTCACTCACTCACTCACTCACTCTGTCGCGTCAAAGGTATGTTTCATACAATTTTTACCCAGCATTCGCTCAAGTCGACCACCCTCGCACACAAACAGCAGACCACTAAAAATAAAATATGATTTTACATCTTTTATTCACGCATTCGCACAATGTCAGAAAGAAGAGCCTCCCAAAACCTGGAGGGGGTCAGGCTGGCGTTCTCTTGACCCACTCCCGGGAGGGTCACTACCTTGTCGTGGTCGGGAGGCTTAGTGGCCAGTGATCGAGCGAGCTATGTCGGTGGGGGCATCAGTGCTTCTTGGGGTTTTGCTGCTCTGGTCCCAGGTCTTAATTGACAGCCATCGTAGCTGTTCGGGCTGAATAAGTGGTGGTTTTTGTACTGATGCCACTGATAGGGCTTCCCACGCCGAACAGGTCGTTAGTGAGGCCCAAACTAAATGTGACCCACTGTCCCTTTCGCTATTCTCTATTCTTCTTTTTACCGCCTCTTTTCTGTCCTCAGCTCCCCATCAAGCCTTCTTTTCCACATTCTTTTTTCTCTGCGGCCTTCTTTAGGCCCGCTGTATTTGCCGTGCGGCGCGACCTGTGATGGAGGGGAATGAGATCCTGGGGATTGAGAGAGCACGCTGCTCTCAACACATCCCTTTGGCTCGGACCTCTCCTAAGACAGGCGGCACACATTGGCCCGTGTGTGTCAATCGGCTACCCCTTCGTGGGGCTGGGTCAAGACTGGCAGTTTAGAGGCTAACGAAGGTAACCCCCGTAGTGCTCGGTTCTCTGTCCCCGGGAGCTGGGCATGATCGGGGGGGAACACGTTGGAGCTAGACTGTTGGTCGTATATCCCTCCCTTGACCCTGGCCCCTAAGTTGGACCCCATGGTGGGTGGGTAAGGGAGGGATGAATTTACATTTTTTTCAACATGAATTCCAAAAAATTACACCCTCCTAACTCTGGAAAAAGACGACGACAAGGAACAGACGACTCAGATTCGGAGGTCGTTGAGACATCTGGATTTTGGCCATCGTGGCTTGTGATGGAGGGTGCTGATGACGACAAGCCCTTGTCGGCTCTCAGCCCCTTCGCTATCCAGAAGGGCTTTCAGTGTGGCAGGATCACTGAAATCCATCAAGAGGCTGAGGAGCGGAGCATTTTTAGTGCAGACAGAGTCCAAAAGGCAGACACAGCTCCTTCTCAAGGCGACCACTTTTGTGGATAGGATAAGGTTTCCCCTCACAAAGGTCTCAACTGTTCAAAGGGGGTTATCAGATGCCCGGAGTTGAAAGGTGTGTCTGAAGCTGAGATCAAGAGCGAGCTGTCCTCTCAGGGAGTGACCGACGTGTACAGGGTGACAGTGAGGAAGAGGTCGGACAGAGTCCCGACCAACACTTTCTTCCTCACCTTCTGCTGCCCGGATGTCCCCAAGGACATTTGGGTCGGATACCTCAAGGTTAGTGTAAGCCTGTACGTGCCGTCCCCTCTAAGATGTTTTAAATGTCAGAAATTTGGACACGTGAGAGATCGATGTAAGGAGGAAGAGGCATGTGGCACCTGTTCGAAGACGGCGCACCAGGGCGATTGCGTCAGTCCAGCCCGGTGTGTGAACTGCGGAGGTGGCCACCCGTCCTCATCGAAAGACTGCCCCGCCTGGAAAAAAGAAAAACAAATCCAGAAGGTCAAGACAGAAAAGAAGATATCCTTCTTTGAGGCAAAGAAACAGGTGGAGGCCGCGTCGCCTAAGGCGTCTTACGCCTCTGTCGTCAGACCCAGGACGGTGGACGTCGCGGTCCAGACGACGTCCACAGGGACCCAGACGGACGACTTACCCACCTCGTTGGAACCGTTGGCCTTGGGTGGAGGCGCCGTGTCCACCCCTTCCCATCCTGTGCGGCAGTCCTCAGGGGCTGCTGGGCGGGAGCGGAAAACCTCGGGCGGAGGCACGTTGTCCGCCTCCCGCCCCACCCCACCCCCCGGCACCCCTCGCCCCGCCTCTCGTCTGCCTGGCCCTCGGGCTGCCGGAGGTGGCCGGAAACCCCCCGTACCTCCAAAACTCAAGGAGGGGAGGGTTGCGGCCTCGGCGGGATTGGGAGGGGCCGAGGTCGTGGATATTCCGACTCCGTCGGAATCGGAAAAATTAATTTCTAAAAATAAATACTCCATCCTGGCCGACCTTGAGCCACCGCAAGCAGAGGAGCAGGGGGTAGCGATGGAATAGGCTGCTGCTTTATTATTTTTAACCTTCTTAACTCTTTCATTCCTAGTTTTCTATGAACCATTACTTCCCCTTGTTCCTAGATTCCTTTTAAGCATGTATACCCTTCATTCCTGGATTTAGAGAAGAGAAAGAAAGTACGAAGCAGGGTACTTATTTCGGAGACTTACGGCAACGCGGTTCATAACAGTATACTAAGATTGTTATCTACCGTTGTGTACAGAATTGATGTGAGAAGGTGTCTGTGACCGTGTTGACTCTATACGGTGACATCTCTGGTGACACTCAGGTGTAAAACAGGTGAGTTTAGGGTAGAACACAACGCATGCAAGTACGTACCATACGCAGGACAGTGTTTTGCTTGCACAGTGTTCACATCATGCAGGTACTCACCGAGTATGCCTCACATGTATCCCAGTGCCACACTGCTGGTCATATCCACAGAAAACTGTCACAATTGTCACTGCAGTTGTCCCAACCACATCATTGATTTGAAGTTTGTTTGCTGTCTAGAAGAGGATGTCTTTCACTACACAAGCAGCTGATGAGCCAGAATAAGAGCATTATTTACACAGTTATATGCACATACACTATTCACAAACAAAACGTTCTCTATATACATGTGTCATTGTCACAATCACCATGTCACATGTCACACAAAGGTGACACGCGTGTGGTACACCTTGAAGCAGTCGCGCTGGTTGCTGCATAAATACACACCACACTTTTCACATTTGATTGTTGTCTTTCATTTTTTGAATGGGTTGTTGGCATAGCTGACACCAGGGTGTGTGTGGTTGTATTGTGTCGTGCTGTGCACACCACACAGGTGTGGTTGTCACCTTCTCCGCGAACAGGCCAGTGATCTGTGCGGTCAAGACGGGGGTCTGCTGCACTGGTTTCCGTTCTGGGTCGGCCAGGATGGGATTTTTCGACAAAATAATTGCCGATCAGTTGGTGGGCCAGGTCCAGCTTGAAGGAGAGCAGGTCTCGCTTGCTTTGTCCCTGAGGTCTGTGGTCTGTCACCTCCCCCTCAATGACAAAAGCGTTGTATATTGCTGTCTCCATCAGCTTTGTTTCCACCCGTCGATACCACTTCATGGACTTCTTTGACTTGTTTTGACGGGTGTTCTGGTCCAGTCTGTCCACACCATTCATGTTGACGGCGTAGGCAGCCACTGATGGGGGGCAAGGAAACTCAGCGACGGTCCCGTCTTTCTGGCGTCGTCTGGCAGTGGCACCTGAGTTGTCATGAGGTGGGTGTGCTGTGGAAAGGTAGTACACAATTCTGTTATCTTTCCATGATGTTGCTATCATGTCACCACACTGTCGCCATTCAGAAGTGCCACGGGGAATCCGACGTGTTTCCGCCTTGGTCTTGACCAGATCACTTGGGTAGCCAGGACGGTTGGGTCGCATTGTGCCGCACAGGTACGTCCCCTTGCCCAACAGGTACTTTGCCAGCACAGGTGAGGTGTAAAAATTGTCTGTGAAGACAACGTGACCAAAGTCTTGAATTGGTTTGGTCAGACCAATCACAGCACGAGCACTGAGCCCCATCAGTTTGTTCACTTGTTGTCCGTGTTTTCCTGTATACACCTCCATATTGTAGCAGTATGCTGTCTTGGCGTCAGCAAGTACCCACAGCTTGATACCAAACTTCACAGGTTTGTCCCTCATATACTGTTTGAAGCCTAAACGGCCCTTGAATGGTACCATCGCTTCATCAACTGTCACATTTTGGTAAGGAACAAACTCATTTCTGAAACTGTCCCTGACTTTGTCCAGAATGAAACGAAGTTTGTGGAGTTTGCCACTTCGATCAACAGGTGAAGTAGGATCCACAAAATACACGTATCTCCGAATCTGAAAGAATCGGTCACGACTCATCACACTGCCAAACGGAGTACGGAGAAGAAAGTTTTTTGCACTTGTGCTCCAATAGTGTGTGTCTCTGTCAAGTCGCATAATGTCCTTCATTATCAGCAGCCCGTAATATACCTTCATTTCTTCCAGTGTAATGGGTTTCCACTCACCTTTGGTTTTTTCTGGCTCCTCAGTCCGTTTCTTTGTGGCATTGTTGTTCATGAAGTTGACAATAGAACGAAACACTTCATCGGAATAAAACAGCTGAAAGTAATCCAGTGCTGTCATCGATGTATCCAGCACGCGAACAGGTCCTGATCGGCGATTGAACGACGTTCTGGTGCTAGGGTCAGGTGCAACGTAATTACCGCTCACCCACTCAAACCGTGGCCGCGTGTAAAACAAAGGCAGGTTTTCATCATCCAGCTCCTCTCCACTTTCGTCACCCGCTATTTGTGCTTCTATTGCAGCAGCTAACTGTGCTCTCTCCTCTTCATTTAGTTGCAACAGATCGAAATCATCATCTGGTAAAGCACTGTAAAATTCATCATCAGAAAACTGATCTGAATCCGAATTTTCTGCACCTTCCATCTTCCGTGTTCGTGTGTTCACTCAGAAATGCCACGTCTGCAGTTGCACACTGGCAGGAATGAAGCAGTGGCCACTTTCCCACGGCCCAGGGAGGGAGAGGGGGGTGTCTGGCATCCATTCCATTCATAAACACTGCCCCACAAGTGCCCCGGTCAAGGATAGATGACGCGCGCTGATGACGCGACTCGCGCGAAGTTCAAAGCGCTTACCGCGAGAACCGATTTTCCGGGCGGCAGGAAGGAAAGGAGGAATTTTCTGCTGCACGGTTTACCGGCCTCCAGGAATGAAGGGTATGATTCTAGCAAACTGGAAAACCGTGCTGCCAGAATGAAAGAGTTAATGGCAGTGATCCACTGGAACATCCGGGGGTTCTGCGCCAATTTCCAGGAACTCCAGCTGCTTTGTCGTGCTTTGAAACCTTCAGTGCTGGCGCTGCAGGAGACTCTGCAAAGAGATGGCAAGGTTTTATCTCTTTCTGGTTTTAACTCCTTTTTTAAACCCGCTCAACCGAAGCAAGAGGGATTGACGGGAGGTGTCGCTCTTTTTATTCGCAAGTCCCTTTTATACAGTACAGTTCTTTTAAGCACCCCTTTACAGGCGGTGGCAGTCAGAGTCACACTTGAGAAAACCATCACTGTCTGCTCTCTGTACCTTCCTCCTTCCGTCCGTGTTCTGAGGCAGGACCTCATGAACCTGGTCGACCAGCTCCCACGTCCGTTTTTACTGTTGGGCGACTTCAATGGACACTCCCCGCTCTTGGGAAGTGAGATGACATCAGCCCGAGGTCTTCTCTTGGAAAACCTTCTTTCCGACATGGACTTGTGCTGTCTCAACGACAAGTCTCCCACTTACCTTCATCTGTCCTCTGGAAAGCTCTCGTGTTTAGATCTGTCGGTCTGCGATCCATCGTTGGTCCTGGACTACGAGTGGAAAGTGCACGACGATCTGCACGGGAGTGACCGCTTTCCTGTCGTCCTCCGCCCCACAGATGGAGAAGGTGACTCTCTGCCTGACCGCCTGAACTATGACAAAGCAGACTGGAGTTTTTTTACCACAAAGATAAGAGCGGAGCTGCAGGAAGAAACAGTATTGAAAAGCAAGGACCCTGCTGACACTCTGACTCGGATCGTTTTTAGATTGCGCCAAAGCAGCAGTCCCATCGTCTACCTCCAAGCCGCAGGTGCCAAGAACGCCCTGGTTCAACGCAGAATGTCCGGAGGCCCGTAAGTCTCGGAAGAGAGCGCAGCGACGCGTCTTTCGGAGACCGGAGACTGATAGCGTTCGAACCCATCAACAGCTGAGGGCGAAAGCCAGGTATGTTTTTAAAAAGAGCCAGAGAAAGTCATGGAGAGATTTTTGCTCTTCCTTAACCTCCAACACACCCAAGAAGAAAGTGTGGAGGGTTTTAAAAAGAATTAAGGGCAAAAACGTATGCCCAACCTTTCATCATCTTAAACTTTCAGACGCTCTGGTCACAGAGAAGAAAGCAGTTGCCAATTTGCTTGCCTCCACAATTGAACAGAACTCGAGATCTGCTAACAAATCTGCTCGGTTTCTTAACACGAAAAACCTGTCAGAAAAAACACCATGTAACTTCTTTTCCGACAACACAGAGAATTACAACCTTCCTTTCACAATGAACGAACTTAAATCTGCCCTTCAGGCCTGTACGGATTCCTGTCCAGGAATGGACGAGGTCCATTATAAACTCTTAAAGCATCTTCCCCAAACCTGTCTGGACACCCTGCTTAAAGTCTATAACCACATCTGGGTCACAGGCTTTTTTCCACCCTCCTGGCGGAAAGCCCTCATAATCCCGCTGCCGAAACCGGGAAAAGACCCCTCGAACCCCTCCAACTACCGCCCAATTGCACTGACCAGCAGCATCTGCAAACTGATGGAGAAGATGGTCAACGGTAGACTGATGTAGAAACTAGAGACCGACGGCCTTCTGGCGAAAGAACCGTGCGGTTTCCGCAAGCATCGCTCTACCGTTGACCATCTGGTTCGTCTGGAAACCACTGTAAGAAATGCCTTTGTAAACAAACAACATGTGGTGGCCAGACAATTCCAGGTGAGGGTCGGCACCACCCTGTCTGACATTCACGAGCAGGAGCTGGGTGTCCCGCAAGGGAGCATCCTGTCGCCGGCTCTTTTCAGCATAAAAATTAATGACATGTTCAATCCGTTCAGAAGGGATCGGACAGCTCGCTGTTCGTGGACGATTTTGCCTTATATGCAACTGGCAGCACGTATGCCAGCATCCAGCGACGGCTTCAGCTCTGCGTCAACAAAATCCAGTGTTGGGCAGAGGAGAATGGCTTCACATTTTCGTCTTCCAAAACTGAATGCATCCATTTTCATAATTTTCGCCAGTTCTATCCGGACCCTGAAATCCGTCTGGGAACATCCACCATCCCGGCGGTCAAGGAAGCCAGATTTTTAGGGGTCGTCTTTGATCAGAAGCTGAACTTCCTCAGCCATATTAAACAGCTGAAAGTATCTTGCCAAAAAGCCCTGAACATCATCCGAGTTGTGGCACACACGAACTGGGGTGCTGATAAGAGAACTCTCTTGCACCTCTACAGAGCCCTGGTCCGGTCCAAACTGGATTATGGAAGTGTAGTATACGGCTTGGCCAGACCGTCTTACTTGAAACTGTTGGACCCTGTACACCACCAAGGGCTCCGTCTCAGCTTCGGTGCTTTCCGCACCACCCCTGTGCACAGCCTGTACGCAGAGGCGGGGGAACCGCCTCTCCAACCGCAGACTGAAGCTGACCCTAAACTATTATTTGAAATTGTTTTCTGAACCTACAAACCCTGCTTACGACGCTGTATTCAACAACCCTTTCGGTAAGAAATTTAAAGACAACCCAAACTGCATACCTCCTCTCGGACTCCGCATTCAGCCGCACTTAGAAAATGCCGATCTGGATGTCGGTGGCATCTCAGATTTCTCTAAGTTCCCTGACAGCCCTCTGTGGACCTTTACAACACCTGAGGTCCGATTCGACCTGGCCTCATACCGTAAAGACTCCACCAGTTCTCTGGCCTACAGAACTTACTATTCGGAACTCTGCCACAAATTCCCCACTTTTCAAAGCATCTTCACTGATGGTTCCAAGTCAGAGGACGGAGTCGCTGCATCTACGTTCTGTCCCGCCTTTCCTGACCAGCCCTCAACGGAACACATCCTGTCTGACAGCTCGGTGTACACTGCGGAACTGACCGCACTGGTTCTGGCGGTAAAAATGGTTCTCTCTTCAAAACAAAAGAGATTCATGATCTTTTCCGACTCCTTGTCAACCCTGAAGGCGATCGCCTGCAGGAATATCACTCATCCCAAACTGCTGGAATTTTATGAAACTTTTACTCTTGCAACGAAGAAAGGATACGAGGTTGTGTTGGCCTGGGTTCCTGGACATGTTAGCATTCGTGGTAACGAAAGGGCGGACCTGCTGGCCAGGAACGCTGTAAAGAAAGAATTATCCAGATCCTTTGTACCATATACAGACATGAAACGGAAGGTGAACACTTACGTTAAGGATCTTTGGCAAGAGGAGTGGAACACCCAGACGGACAACAAGCTCTTCCAGATCTGTCCGGACCTAAAAGAGACCCTCCCTTCGGGGGTGAAGAACAGAAAGGAGGAGTCTGTGCTGTGCAGACTGCGTGCGGGGCACACTTTTTTTACTCATTCTTACTTGTTGAAGGGGGAAGAGGCCCCTCGATGCATTCCCTGTGATGAGCCTCTCACCATGAAACACGTGCTCCTTGACTGTTGGGATCTGCATGACGTTAGACGCAGACATTACACGGCGGTTTCTTTGAAGACTTTGTTTCGTGATGTCCCTCCGTGGGCGCTGATGGACTTCTTAAAAGAAGTGAACATTTTTAACCAGATTTGAAGGTTTTAAACTATGGAAGTTTTTTTTTAACTTTGGAGTGGAAAGTTTGAAGTGGTGACTCGTTTTAATTGGTTGTTTTTTTATCCTTGTAGTAGTTATTGACGTGGCGATAGCCTTGAGATGGCCTCAGTGGTCGGCGAGGCTCTAAGCACCATAATTTCATTTCATTTCATTTCAGAAAGAAGAGGCGGAAAGAGAACGGGACAAAATAATGTATGCTAGCTAGCCTACAAATAGAAAAGAGTGCTACACCCACCCAACTACCCCAATCTATACCACTACCCGGGGAGAAAAAAAAAAAAACTTCCCAAAGGCAAAAGGGTAATAAGGGTGATGGACGACTAATGAGTTTATGAGAAAAAAAAAAGAAGAAAAAAACCCAAACAAATGAAAACAAACAAGAAACGACCAGAACAAACTATGCCCCTACAAAGTCATATTCCCGAATTGATGCGGTGGCACAATCAGGGCAACTCAGGTTGGAGTTTGGCGGGGCATGGTCCTCGGAGTGACTTCAGCAGGACAAAGAACTGTTCAAACAGCTGCAACACAAAATGTTCGCTAAAATTCACAATATAATTAATAGTGTTTAAATGGAGCTAAAGGAAAGGGCTATTTATCTGAGGGACGTCGAGACTTCAGCGGGGTTTACAATGGCACTGCCGTATAATTAATTTATAAATGGACACAAGCTGTTGTCCCTCAGGTGGGTTACGTATTTTCACATATTTTAAGGGAAAGAAAAACTGGATGAATAAAACACATCCATGCATTCATACAACAGTTATTTCCCCCTAGATCAACCTCCACTTGGGAAAGGGAAAAAGAAAACAATATATTATACGAACTAGCGAAAAAAGGACAACGCACATGAGTCGTTTTGGGCTTGAATACACTTTCTGACTGCGCTAAAGAAATAAATGTGATGCACAAGAAAACAACGAGACAGTTGACTACAAGGTCTGAGCTTGGATTACTAAAATAAAAAATAACCACCTTTTGTAACTTTTTATCTGTGAAGTTCACGTTCACTGCGTGTTTACATAAATGAACAAATAATAAGGACAAGAAAGAATAGATATCCATCCTATCCAACAGCAACACACACTTCTTGGTGTGTGAAAAATCCAACGCATAAAATAACAGAAAAAGAGAACTGGATCCCCGTATGTGTGCACACAGTAATTATCCTATGACAAAGAAAAGGGGGAACAAATATTTACAATATAATGATGTACACATATAAGTGCGTCAAAAAAAACTAATGCATAACGATTTTAAAAAAAACAAACGAAAATGATTAGCATACCGCGAAAAATGAACGAACACAAAAATGAAAAAAATAACCGAGGAAACTGATGTGGGTTTTTTTTTTGTGTGTGTTTGTTTAATCAGAATGTAATGAAGAAATGACATTTGGTTTCGAACTATCTTCTTAATGTTTCTGCTTACCTCAGCAGCTGGTGGGTTGACAGGTAGCAATACCTTGTGGCAGAGACCGAATGTCGAGTCCGGGTGCTACACTCTGGTCAGTGAAGAGGACAAATTTGAAAGAGACTGGGGGGGTCCTTTCCAGTTCCAGGTGATGCAGAACTATTCCTCCACACTCATCATCTCATTGAAGAGAGGCCACAGGGTCGGAGGGATACTGGGGATCTTTTAGGAGTGTCTGAGCGAACAAATACTTCCTATCCGCCCTACAGAGCGTCGAAGCTCGAGGTGACCAGACGCCATTAAGTTCTGAAGAGTGAATGCCCTTGATGTCTGTATGTTTGGTGAAATTTTACCTTCTTTTACTGAGATCTTGAAAGTGAGCCTGTGCAAGGAGTATGCTAAGCACGTGCAAAAGCTAAAATGACAGAATAACACAGATTGGAGGGGGAGAGAAGGAGCAGAGGGGGAAAAAAAAGAAAAAAAAGAAAAGAAAACTAAAACGAGAAAACAACTAAGGTGAGATATATACACGGGTGATCATGTTCGTCACGGCTCAGTGGCACTGGTTTACAGGAGAGGCCTTATGCGCTAAATCCGTGACACTCACACAAAGAGTTTAACACACAGAATTGTATTGAAAGCAGTGCACATACATGAACTTTAACTCTTTCCTCCCATGTCCAGCCCGACCCCTATTCTCAATCTCTTTGTCTGTCTCTCATTCTCACATACACAGAGTTACATTGAAACCACACACACACACACACACACACACACACACACACACACACACACACACACACACACACACACACACACACAAGACACAATTTTAAAAATCATGCCCCCAAGGCTGACTTTACAGGTTTGGAAGCAAAAACACTTCAGTTTAGGAAGATTTGGACATATTTTTTGTCTTCTGTGGGTTGGAATACCTCAGCAGCATTGGTGGCCCACAAGTACAGATTTTATGGTTTGAAATTGAGAAAAACCTTCAGCTTCAGGGGGCTTCACCCCCAGACCCCCACCAGGGGCGTTGCCCCATGGACCCCCACTGGGGGCCTTCTGCAGCCCCCAGGCCCCCACCTTTCAGACTCAATCACAATTTCCCAATCTCATGCCTGAGTGTGTAGAGGTTAGTGACGATGGTTCAGTGTGTCACCTGACCTGTCCACTGTCCCCAGTTCCTGCATGAGGACGGCTACACTCGCCTAGGCATGATCGGCTGCACTCAGCCTCGTCGTGTGGCTGCCATGTCTGTCGCCAAGCGAGTCGCTGAAGAAATGGACGTCAACCTGGGTGAGGAAGTGGGCTACGCTATTCGCTTTGAAGACTGCACATCGGAGGTGAGTTGATATTAGGGAGGGTGTGCAGCATGCTTTCATGGTGGACTTTCGAAAGAAGTAAGTCATATGATGACATGGGCAGCCCACCACTGTAGCTGGCTTCTCTGAGAGTACACTGCTTTTGTTCATACAACTTTTCGACAGTTAAAAGATGGATCAGTTCGAATACGTAATGGCAAGATGTTTGACAAGAAACTAATTCAGAGTAAACATAGAAGACTAAAGCAAATAATGTGTGTAATTATAAAACCAAATGTATGTTGTAAACTTGTAAAAATAGTCACCGAAAATGTTCAGAATCTTTTCGTTAGAACAGCGATTTCCGTGATGAAAATTTTAACCTTTCGGCGACCTGGAAAGGAAGGAAATGGAGATGCACATGTGCACATGGTTCTCGCTAAAAATAGCCAGGAAACCTGATGAAAATCCAATGAAAGTGTGCCTGTACACTCTCCCTATTGTTGAAAGAATTAAGAAAGATTAGTACAAAGAGAAAGAGGGGATGATACAAACAGAAAGCGTTTGTTGTACCAGAAGACTTAGTCACTCTGACAGTTTACACCTGGGCACTGTAGCGTAGTGATTAAACTGTTGGAGTCAATCTGAAGTTCCAAGGTTCGATGCCCAGTATTGAAGCCTGGTGGATTAAAGGGGTTGTTTTTTTCCATTCTAATCTCTCAAGTCAACATACATGCACACCTATATATATATTCTAATCTCTCAAGTCAACATACATGCACACCTATATATATATATATATATATATATATATATATATATATATATATAGGTGTGCATGTATGTTGACTTGAGAGATTAGAATGGAAAAAAACAACCCCTTTAATCCACCAGGCTTCAATACTGGGATCGAACCTTGGAACTTCAGATTGACTCCAACAGTTTTTGTCACGTGTTGTTTTTAACAACCACCTTTATCCATAATCTCTTTGCCATGTGTGTGTGTGTATCACACACACATGACAAAAACGTGACACACACACATGACAAAGAGATTATTGATAAAGGTCACACTCACACACACACACACACACACACACACACACACATATATTTGACAGAGAGATTATGGATAAAGGTGGTTGGTTTTTTTCATTATGAATTTTCAAATCAACGTATGTGCAGACATTCTTGTGCCTTAATCCCTTCTGTATTTATACACATGACAAGAGATCAGATATACAGGTTAAAGATTCTGTAATCTGTATTGGTGTTCTTTGGGTGATTGAAAAATGAACATACCCAGCATGCATACCCTCGAAAATGGAGTTTGAATCAACTGGTTTTGATAATGATTTTGATAACATTGTTTACAGTAAAGTTAACTAGGATAATGTGCTGTGTGGTAGAAAACGATGATCAAGTACATGACGGATGGTATTCTGCTGAGGGAGTCTCTGCGTGAGTCTGACCTGGACAACTACAGCTGTGTCATCATGGACGAGGCTCACGAGCGCTCACTCAACACGGACGTCCTCTTTGGCCTGCTCAGAAATGTGAGTGGACCTGCTTTAGTTTATTGAATGCTGTCGTTCTGTGGATTGTTTTCATCTACATATATGTGGGTGTGTACTTGTACATCCATGGAGGGGCTTTTGTACGTATACATGAAAGTGCAAAAGGTTTTCACGTGACTGTTCTTACGTTTTTGCAGACTGATGGGTATATTTGTGCATGTATGCACACTTCTAAACATGCATATGCACATAATTGCACTGGGATACATATTCACACACATATTTTTACACATGTAATAGCATTTATTTTTTTGTGGCACTTTGAATGAATGTGTGGTTGAGATTGCGAGTGTGTGTTGTTCCTTGTGATGCTAGGGGAAGCAATTGCGTGTTTCGTATGAATCGGATTTTATTGTGATCATCGTTCCTCAGTGTCAGTGAGTACAGTTCTGGATAGCTCAGCTGATCCCGTCACAGCAACTGTAAGCCAGAGCGTGAGAATCGGCTGGACTGGACGGGTCCTAGTGTTTCAATCTTTGCCTGTTGTCACACTGATGAGAGGTTCGCGCATTGACACGCATTGTTGCGCACTGTCAGGCACTCTCACTTGCATCTGAAGAGATCAGAATAGAGAACCCCTGTAAAACAGCCTTGTGTGAGGTGTTATTCCCTTTTCCTCCCCCCTCTTGTTCTTCCTTACCCTCTTGTGGAAAACGCTGTATCGAAGATAGACCTCCCGAAACCTGGAGGGGGTCAAGCTGGTGTTCTCTTGACCCCCTCCCGGGGGGGTCACTACCTTGTCGTGGTCGGGAGGCTTAGTGGCCAGTGATCGAGTGAGCTATGTCGGCAGGGGCATCAGTGCTTCTGGGGGTTTGCTGCTCTAGTCCCAGGTCTTAATTGACAGCCTATATAGCCATTGTAGCTGTTCAGGCTGAATAAGTGGTGGTTTTTGTACTGATGCCCCTGATAGGGCTTCCCATGCCGAACAGGTCGTGAGTGAGGCCCAAACTAAATATGACCCACTGTCCCTTTCGCTATTCTCTGTTCTTTTTACCGCCTCTTTTCTGTCCTCAGCTCCCCATCAAGCCTTCTTTTCCACATTCTTTTTTCTCTGTGGCCTTCTTCAGGCCCGCCGTGTTTGCCGTGCGGCGCGACCTGTGATGGAGAGGAATGAGATCCTGGGGATTGAGAGAGCACGCTGCTCTCAACACATCCCTTTGGCTCAGACCTCTCCTAAGACAGGCGGCACACATTGGCCCGTGTGTGTCAATCGGCTACCCCTTCGTGGGGCTGGGTCAAGACTGGCAGTTTGGAGGCTAGTGAGGATAACCCCCGTAGTGCTCGGTTCTCTGTCCCCGGGAGCTGGGCATGATCGGGGGGGTACGTGTTGGAGCTAAGCTGTTAGTCGTATATCCCTCCCGAAACCTGGAAGGGGTCAAGCTGGTGTTCCCTTGACCCTGGCCCCTAAGTTGGACCCCATGGTGGGTGGGTAAGGGAGGGATGAATGTACAATTATTAAAACCATGGCTTCCAAACAGATACACCCCCCTAAACTTGGCAAAAGAAGGAGACCAGGAACTGACAACTCGAACTCTGATTCGGAGGTCGGTGAGACCTCTGGATTTTGGCCATTGTGGCTTGTGGTGGAGGGCGCTGATGACGACAAGCCCTTGTCGGCTCTCAGCCCCTTCGCTATCCAGAAGGGCTTCCAGTGTCTGGCAGGCTCACTGACATCTATCAAGAGGCTGAGGAGCGGAGCATTTCTGGTGGAGACAGAGTCAAAAAGGCAGACACAGCTTCTGCTCAAGGCGACCACTTTTGTGGATAGGGCAGTGAGGGTTTCCCCTCACAAAGGACTGAACTGTTCAAAAGGGGTCATCAGATGCCCGGAGTTGAGAGGAGTGTCTGAAGCAGAGATCAAGAGCGAGCTGTCCTCTCAGGGAGTGACCGACGTTTACAGGGTGACAGTAAGGAAGGGGTCGGACAGAGTCCCGACCGACACATTTTTCCTCACCTTCTGCTGCCCGAATGTCCCCAAGGACATTCGAGTCGGATACCTGCTGGTGAACGTAAGCCTGTACATGCCGTCCCCTCTAAGATGTTTCAAGTGCCAGAAATTCGGACATGTGCGGGACCGCTGCAAGGAGGAAGAGGCGTGTGGCACCTGTTCAAAGGCGGCGCACCAGGGTGAATGCGTCAGTCAAGCCTGTTGTGCGAACTGCGGAGGCGGCCACCCGTCCTCATCAAAAGACTGCCCCACCTAGAGAAAAGAAAAAGAAATCCAGAAGGTGAAGACAGAGAAGAAAATTTCTTTCTTTGAGGCACGAAAACAAGTGGAGGCCGCATTGCCTAAGGCGTCTTATGCCTCTGTCGTCAGACCCAGGATGGTGGACGTTGCGATCCAGACGACGTCCACAGGGACGCAGATGGATGACGTGCCTACCTTGTTAGAACCGTTGGCCTTGGGTGGAGGTGCCGTGTCCACCCCTTTCCATCCAGTACGGCGGTCCTCAGGGGCTGCTGGGCGGGAGCGGAAAGCCTCGGGCGGAGGCACGGTGTCCGCCTCCCGTCCCCCCCCAGCCCCCCCCGGCCCCCCTCGTCCCGCCTCTCGTCTGCCTGGCCCTCGGGCTGGCGGGAGTGGCCAGAAACCCCCCGTACCTCCAAAACTCAAGGAGGGGAGGGTTGTGGCCTCGGCGGGATCGGGAAGAGCTGAGGTGGTAGATATTCTGGCTTGGTCAGAATCGGAGAAGTTAAGTTAAAAAAAATAGATATGCGATCTTGGCCGACCTTGAGCCACTGAGCAGAGGAGCAGGGGTTAGCAATGGATTAGGCTGCTGCTTTATTTTTTTAACTTTTTAATGGCAGTGATCCACTGGAACATCCGTGGGTTCTACGCCAATTTCCAGGAACTTCAGCTGCTTTGTCGTGCCTTGAAACCTTCAGTGCTGGCGCTGCAGGCGACTCTGCAAAGAGATGGCAAGGTTTTATCTCTCTCTGGTTTTAACTCCATTTTTAAACACGCTCAACCGAAGCAAGAGGGATTGACAGGAGGTGTTGCTCTTTTTATACGTAAGTCCCTTTTATACAGTACAGTTCCTTTGAGCACCCGTTTACAGGCGGTGGCAGTCAGAGTCACACTTGAGAAAACCATCACTGTCTGCTCTCTGTACCTTCCTCCTTCTGTCCGTGTTCTGAGGCAGGACCTCATGAACCTGGTCGACCAGCTCCCACGACCGTTTCTACTGTTGGGCGACTTCAATGGACACTCCCCGCTCTGGGGAAGTGAGATGACATCAGCCCGAGGTCTTCTCTTGGAAAACCTTCTTTCCGATATGGACTTGTGCTGTCTTAACGACAAGTCACCCACTTACCTTCATCTGTCCTCTGGAAAGCTCTCGTGTTTAGATCTGTCGGTCTGCGATCCATCGTTGGTCCTGGACTACGAGTGGAAAGTGCATGACGATCTGCATGGGAGTGACCACTTTCTTGTTGTCCTCTGCCCCACAGATGGGGAAGGTGACTCTGCCGGACCGCCTGAACTATGACAAAGCTGACTGGGGAATTTTTACCACGAAGTTAAGAGCGGAGCTGCAGGAAGAAACAGTCTTTAAAAGCAAGGACCCTGCTGACACTCTGACTCAGATTGTTTTAGATTGCACCAAAGCAGCAGTCCCATCGTCTACCTCCAAGTCTCAGATGCCAAGAACGCCCTCGTTCAACGCGGAATGTCGGGAGGCACCGTAAGTCTCGGAAGAGAGCGCAATGATGCGTCTTTCGGAGACCGGAGACCGATAGCGTTCGAACCCATCAACAGCTGAGGGCGAAAACCAGGTATGTTTTTAAAAAGAGCCAGAGAAAATCATGGAGAGATTTTTGCTCTTCCTTAACCTCCAACACACCCAAGAAGAAAGTGTGGAGGGTTTTAAAAAAAATTAAGGGCAAAAACGTCTGCCCAACTTTTCATCACCTTAAACTTTCAGATGCTCTGGTCACAGAGAAGAAAGCAGTTGCCAATTTGCTTGCCTCCACAATTGAACAGAACTCTAGGTCTGCCAACAAATCTGCTCGGTTTCTCAAAACCAAAAACCTGACAGAAAAAACACCCTGTAACTTCTCTTCCAACAACACAGAGAGCTACAACCTTCCTTTCACTATGAATGAACTAAAATCTGCCCTTCAGACCTGCACGGATTCCTGTCCAGGAATGGACGAGGTCCATTATAAACTCTTAATACATCTTCCCGAAACCTGTCTGGACACCCTGCTCAAAGTTTACAACCACATCTGGATCACAGGCTTTTTCCCACCCTCCTGGCGGAAAGCCCTCATAATCCCGGTGCCAAAACTGGGAAAAGACCCCTCGAACCACTCCAACTACCACCCAATAGCACTGACCAGCTGCATCTGCAAACTGATGGAGAAGATGGTCAACGGTAGACTGATGTGGAAACTAGAGACCGACGGCCTTCTGGCGAAATAACAGAGCGGTTTCCGCAAGCATCATTCTACCGTTGACCATCTGGTTCGTCTGGAAACCACTGTAAGAAATGCCTTTGTAAATAAACAGCATGTGGTGGCCATATTTTTTGACTTAGAGAAAGCTTACGATACCACCTGGAAATTTGGAATCCTCTTGGACCTGCACAAGCTCAGCTTCCGAGGACACCTGCCCCAGTTCATCCACAATTTTTTGCTAGACAGACAATTCCAGGTGAGGGTCGGCACCACCCTGTCCGACATTCACGAGCAGGAGCTGGCTGTTCCGCAAGGGAGCATTCTGTCACCGGCTCTCTTCAGCATCAAAATTAATGACATCATTCAATCCGTTCAGAAGGGATCGGACAGCTCGCTGTTCGTGGACGATTTCGCCTTGTATGCAACTGGCAGCACATATGCCAGCATCCAGCGACGGCTTCAGCTCTGCGTCGACAAAATCCAGTGTTGGGCAGAGGAGAATGGTTTCACCTTTTCGTCCTCCAAAACTGAATGTATTCATTTTCATAACTTTCACCAGTTCTATCCAGACCCTGAAATCCATCTGGGAAAATCCATCATCCCGGCGGTCAAGGAAGCCAAATTTTTAGGGGTCGTCTTTGATCAGAAGCTGAACTTCCTCAGCCATATCAAACAGCTGAAAATATCTTGCCAAAAAGCCCTGAACATCATGCGAGTTGTAGCACACACGGGCTGGGGTGCTGATAAGAGAACTCTCTTGCACCTCTACAGAGCCCTGGTCCGGTCCAAACTGGATTACAGAAGTGTAGTATACGGCTCAGCCAGATCGTCTTACCTGAAACTGCTGGACCCTATACACCACCAAGGGCTCCGTCTCAGCTTAGGTGCGTTCCGCACCACCCCTGTGCACAGCCTGTATGCAGAGGCAGGGGAACCGCCTCTCTCCAACCGCAGACTGAAGCTGACCCTAAATTATTATTTGAAATTGTTTTCTGAACCTACAAACCCTGCTTACGACGCTGTATTCAACAACCCTTTCGACAAGAAATTTAAAGACAACCCAAACTGCATCCCTCCTCTTGGACTCAGGCATTCAGCCGCACATAGAAAATGCCGATCTGGATGTCGGTGGCATCTCAGATTTCTCGAAGTTCCCTGACAGCCCTCCGTGGACCTTTACAACACCTGAGGTCCGATTCGATCTGGCCTCGTACCGTAAAGACTCCACCAGTTCTCTGGCCTACAGAACTTACTTTTCGGAACTCCACAAATTTCCCACTTTTCAAAGAATCTTCACTGATGGTTCCAAGTCAGAGGACGGAGTCGCTGCATCTGCGTTCTGTTCCGCCTTTCCTGACCGGCCCTCAACGGAACACATCCTGTCTGACAGCTCCGTGTACACTGCGGAACTGACCACACTGGTTCTGGCGGTAAAAATGGTTCTCTCTTCGAAACAAAAGAGATTCATGATCTTTTCCAACTCCTTGTCAGCCCTGGAGGTGACCGCCTGCAGGAATATCACTCATCCCAAACTGCTGGAATTTTATGAAGCTTTTACTCTTGCAACGAAGAAAGGATACAAGGTTGTGTTGGCCTGGGTTCCCGGACATGTTGGCATTCGTGGTAACGAAAGGGCAGACCTGCTGGCCAGGAACGCTGTGAAGAAAGAATTATCCAGATCCTTTGCACCATACACAGACATGAAGCGGAAGGTGAACACTTATGTTAAGGATCTTTGGCAAGAGGAGTGGAACACCCAGATGGACAACAATCTCTTCCAGATCCGTCCAGACCTAAAAGAGACCCTCCCTTTGGGGGTGAAGAACAGAAAGGAGGAGTCTGTGCTGTGCAGACTGCGTGCGGGGCACACTTTTTTTACTCATTCTTACTTGTTGAAGGGGGAAGAGGCCCCTCGATGTATTCCTTGTGATGAGCCTCTCACCGTGAAACACGTGCTCCTTGACTGTTGGGATCTGCATGACGTTAGACACAGACATTACACGGCGGTTTCTTTGAAGACTTTGTTTCGTGATGTCCTTCCGTGGGCGCTGATGGACTTCTTAAAAGAAGTGAACATTTTTAACCAGATTTGAAGGTTTTAAACTATGGAAGTTTTTTTTAAACTTTGGAGTGGAAAGTTTGAAGTGGTGACTTGTTTCAATTGTTTGGTTTTTTATCCTTGTAGTAGTTATTAACGCGGCGATAGCCTTGAGATGGCCTTAGTGGTCGGCGAGGCTCTAAGCACCATAATTTCATTTCATTTCATTTCATCAAAGATAGAACCCACCCCAACAACTACAACACACATGCATTCACACTCACACACAAGAATGCATGCATATGCACACATGCATGCACACACACATACATTCACTCTCTAACATAAACACACACACACACACACACACACACACACACACACACACACACACACACACACACACACACTCACTCACTCACATTTACTCAATTACTCAAACACACACACACACTTACACACACACATTCACTCACTCACACACACACACACACATTCACTCACTCACTCTCACACACACACACACACACACACACACATACACACACACACACACACACACACACACACACACACACACACACACACCAATCACCTGACTAACCCCCCCGCCCCATTCAAAAACAGGTGGTATCAAGGCGGCACGACCTGAAGCTGATTGTGACCTCAGCCACCATGGATGCCAGCAAGTTTGCCATGTTCTTTGGGAATGTTCCCATCTACATCATCCCTGGGCGCACGTTCCCTGTGGATGTGCTGTACGCCAAGAACCCAGTGGAGGATTATGTGGAGGCTGCCGTCAAACAGTCCCTGCAGATCCACCTTCAGGGCTTGGACGGTAAGTGCTGTCTCCTGTCTTTTGACCCATCTCTTTCCAAACAGTCCCTGCAGATCCACTTTCAGGGCTTGGACGGTAAGTGCTGTCTCCTGTCTTTTGACCCATCTCTTTCCAAACAGCCCCTGCAGATCCACTTTCAGGGCTTGGATGGTGAGTGCTGTCTCCTGTCTTTTGACCCATCTCTTTCCAAACAGTCCCTGCAGATCCACTTTCAGGGCTTGGACGGTAAGTGCTGTCTCCTGTCTTTTGACCCATCTCTTTCCAAACAGCCCCTGCAGATCCACCTTCAGGGCTTGGACAGTAAATGCTCTCTCCTGTCTTTTGGCCCATCTCTTTCGAAATAGTCCCTGTAGATCCACCTGTAGTGCTTGGATGGTCAGTTCTCTCTCCCCTGTCTTTTCACCTAACTCTTCCCAAACATTCCCTGTAGATACACCTTCTGGACTTGGATGGTCAGTTCTTTTGTCTTTTGACCCAACTCTTTCCAAACAGTCCCTGTACATACATCTGTAGGGCTTGGACAGTCAGTTCTCTGTCCTGTCTTTTCACCCAGCTCTCTCTGAATGGGGTTTGGTCTCTGCCCTTTGTTTGGAGATAGCATACTAATTAGACACTTTCTTTTGACCCAACTCTTCCAAACTGGCTTGGTCTCTGCCCTTTGTTTGGAGATGGTGCTGTAATTAGACACTTTAGAGAAAAACAATATGTATCATGTCATGGTTGTATAGCACAGTAATTTAGTCACTTCAGAGAAAAATAACATACGTCATGCCCTGGTTATTTAGCACAGTAATTTAGTCACTTTAGAGAAAAACAACATATATCATGCTATGGTTGTATAGCACAGTAATTTAGTCACTTTAGAGAAAAACAACATACATCATGCCATGGTTGTATAGCAAGTAATTTACTCACTTTAGATAAAAACAACATATTTAATGCCGTGGTGGTATAGTGCAGTAATTTTGTAACTTTAGACAAAAACAACATACATCATGCAATGTTTGTATAGCACAGTGATTTAGTCACTTTAGAGAAAAACAACATACGTCATGCCATGGTTGAAAAACAGTAATTAGTCACCAAAGCTGACAGTGCCTTGTGCCATCATCTGTGGATATGATTTGAGGGCATGTGTGGCTGTGTAGGTTGGGGAAGGTTTGAAAAAATAACATTGGAAGTAGAGGATTGAGCCCTGCTTTCTGCACCAAGCCCTTGACACTAGATATCTAGATATTCCAAAATAGCCTCCCTTGCCTGCCTCTTCCTTGTCTTTAGTTTCTACAGTTTTGCATGCGTGTGAATGACTGGTGCAAAAGCGCTTTGATTTGTCTCTGCACAAGATTCAGCGCTATATAAATACCATTATTATTATTATTGTTACATGGATTCACTGCCCCTAGTCTATCAGACCTTTTACCTTTTGACATTTTGAGCTGGCCCACTAATCTAGGCACTTCAGAAAATAGCACCAAAACAAATAATCATTCATACACATAAATCTTCTGAAAGCCTAGGCCTTGCAAAACCAGAGTAACTTGGCATGACCTCTTGCCACAGGTAATTAGACCATAACTAACATAATAATAATGGATACTTATATAGCACACTATCCAGAAATCTGCTCTAGGTGCTTTACAAAAACGCTTTTGATAACATAAAACATTATATCTATGTTACATACACACACCAAAATGTGACCACACACACACACACACACGCGCGCGCGCGCGCGCACGCACGCACACACACACACACACACACACACACTGCATACATACATTTTAACATACATGTGTATCTAACAGCTACCCTAACACATATGCACACATAGGCAGGCACAAACTTACATAGACACACGCACACACAATACACATTCATATACATGCATGTAGTTGTGGACCTGCCACAATTGAACTTATTGCTGAGGGAAAAGGTGAGTTTTGAGACGAGATTTAAAAGATGCGAGGGAATCAGAATGACGGAGGTTATCAGGGAGCTTGTTCCACGTCTTTGGCGATTGAAAAGAAAACGATCTGTGTCCATAGGTCTTACTTCTGACGTGAGGTATCCTGAGAAGTCGAGTATCAGAGGAAGAACGGAGCTGGCGAGACGGGGTATAGATATGGATGAGTTCAGAAAGATATTTGGGGCCAGATCCGTTGACTGCAGAAAAGGTCAGAGTGGATAGCTTATAGTCTATTCGATCAGAAACAGGCAACCAGTGGAGAGACTGAAGGAGAGGAGAAACATGGTCAAATTTAGAAGCTCTGCAAATGAGTCTGGCAGCGTTATTCTGAATTCTTTGGAGTCTGTCTAACAGGTATTTGGGAAGGCCGGCCAAAAGAGAGTTGCAGTAATCCAATCTTGAGAGAACCAGAGAGCATACAAGTGTCTTGGTTGCATCGGTTGAGAGATAGTGGCGGATAGAGCTGATTCTACGCAGTTCCAAATAGGCAACTTTACAGATATTCGAAATGTGCTGTTGGAAGGAAAGAGACTGGTCCAGGATTACACCAAGACTGCGAACAGAGGGAGAAAGTGAAACAGGTGTGCTATTGATCAGAACAGAGTCAGGAAAGGAAGGATGTTGACGAAACTTCTTTGGACAGGTTATCATAAATTCAGTCTTATCATCATTTAATTGCAGCTTGTTGAGAGTCATCCAGTCCTTTAGGCCAGCAATGCACTCCTGTGTTTGAGTCACCAGTGCATCAAATTCAGCTATGGAAGCCGACTGATAAAGTTGTGTGTCATCAGCAAAGCTCTCATGCGACATCGCATGATGACTGATGACATCCGACACAGGAGCCGCATACAGTACGAAAAGAACAGGACCTAGGACGGACCCTTGTGGGACACCACATTTCAAGGCAGATACTCTAGAGTATGTACCATTTACACACACTTTCTGTGTACGATCTGACAGGTAAGACGTGATCCATGCTAGTGCAGTGTCACGAATACCAAAGGAAGTTTTAAGTCTGTTCAAGAGGATAGAGTGGTCGATAGTGTCAAAAGCTGCTGACAAATCTAAGAGAGCGAGAAAAGATATCTTATCCTCATCAAATCCCGAAAGCAAATCATTCACTATTCTAAGAAGGGCTGTTTCGCAACTATGACCACGTCTATAAGCTGACTGGTGGGAATTAAGTAAACCATTCTGCTCCAGATGAGCTAAGAGCTGAGACAATATGATCTTTTCTAGCAGTTTTGATAAAAATGACAGATTAGAGACAGGTCGATAATTTTTCAAACAATTATGATCCAAAGATGGTTTCTTGATGAGTGGACGTACAACAGCAGATTTGAAGCTTTCAGGGAAACAACCAGACAGTAAGGAAGAATTGATGACATGAGTAATATGTGGCAGTAGAACATCAATACATTCAACCAACAAAGAAGACGGGACAGGGTCAAGCTCACAGGATTTCGGACAAGCGCTCAGACACACTTTCTTCACAAAATCTTCAGTAACCGGTTGGAAACAATGTAAAACAGGACCACTGTACACGCGTTCTTGAACGGGTGAAGAAGGAGACACAACAGAGTCAAGCTTCTCACGAATGCCTGATATTTTGCCGGTGAAGAAGTCAGAAAACTTTTGAGGGAGTTCCTGCACCGAAAATGTTGTAGGGAGAGGAGTGTTTTTCATTTTACCTAGTAGATTGTTCGTAGCGTTGAAAAGCTGTTTGGCTGTGGTGCATGCAAGTATTTTAGAAGAGTAGAACTTTGACTTTGCCCTGTCAACAATGTTTGTTACATTATTCCTGGCTGTCTGAAAAATGTCCCTACTGATGGTCAAACTAGTGGCATGCCAGTGCCTCTCAGCTCTCCTACTCTCCCGCTTGGCCTCCAACAGCTCTGGTCCCACGGTGTTGTACCAAGGCGACGGGGGACGATTGGAGATCAGGCGCCGAGTCGACGGGGCGTGCCTGTCGAGTGCAGCGCGTAGGACAGTGGATAGCTGGTCAGCAGTCGGCTCAAAAGGGATATTAGTCAGCAGGTCAGCTTTAAATAAGTCTAAGTCGATTGAGGTCAGTGTGCGCACCTCCCTATACACACGGGGCGTGGGAGGTTTGGTGAGGTTCAGATGACACGTCACACTGTGATGGTCGGAGGACAGGGTGTGATCGACGGTGGTAGACTTCAGGAGGCAGTCCTCATTTCTGTGCAACACCCAATCGACGATGTGACCACGATTGTGTGTAGGCTCGGTTACAGACTGGTTAAGATCAAACAAACTGACAATTTCAAGTACTTTAGAGGTATAAAACTGTGTGGGTGAATCAAAATGAAAATTAAAGTCCCCAACAATAAGTAGGGAGCCTGGTAAACTATTAGCGTATTCTAAGAAGTCCGGAAACTGTTCTATGAACATCGTATCAGAAAGTTTATTTTTCTTGTTTGGTGGCGGACGGTAGAGGCAGAACACATTGAGGTGGGAATGTGGCAGCGACAGTGAAAGCTGGGCCAGTTCGAATGAGGCATGGTTGAAGGGAAAGGCAGATGTGTACGTTGTGTGTGGGAGCAGCCTGTCTGACACAACGAAGGCGATTCCTCCCCCGCAAGTTGTTGTAACACGAGGGAAGGAGGTGGTAGTGTAGCCAGGGGGAGCGAGATCTCGACACTTAGCTTCATCCCCAGTACTGCGAAGCCAAGTTTCTGTGATACACAGGATGTCGAGGCTGATTGAGAGCAGATGTTCGTTGATCGCTGAGCGTTTGAGGCGAGGACCAACTGACTGGGCATTGAACAGACCTAGAGAAATTTGAGTTGAGCGGTGGGAGGGAAAGCAGGACAGAGGTACACGAATATGGTTACTAAAGTTGATGCATTTAACAGGATGGTCAGTGGAAGTTACACGTCCAGTACCACACACAACAGCTATCTTCCTCTGCTTGCGACGTCCTGCACGATGAGTGCGAACACGGGGGAGGTGGCAACCTATACCCACACCTCTGATGGCGTCGATGACAGAAGGGTCAAGTGCTGCAGGAGGCACGGACAGGAGTTGGTCCCGTGTGTAAGACACACGGGGAGAATGAGCATTAAGCAAGGGCCTGTGGTAGAGGTCAGCTTCAGGAACACGCGGAGCGGGCTGCGCGTGCGAAAGGGGATGGTGAAGAAATGGCGTGCTCTGACAAGCAAGAATACTTGCCAGGTTACACAGAAAACATGTCCAAATAACTTGAAGTTCCGGTGGCAGAATCGCACAAAACAAGCACCAGTGTATACTCCACTCCATCATAAAATACATACACAACTTTTACGTCAACGCACAATCACATTCCAACACAACTGACGAAAGAAATGAGAGCTAGGACTATGCTGCCTGTCAGGCGTAGCCCTTGCCCTGCATGAAGAAAGGGAAATGTTTTCTTTGGGTCACAGCACATTATACTTTAACCAGTGTTATTGGGAGATGGGAAACAATGACACTGGTGTGTTTCCAGTGCTTTATAAGTATTTAAGACTACATACTTGTTGGCAGTGTTGTTAAGTGGATTCAGAACAAGGTCTCCAGGTTATCCCAGAATATCATATCTGTCGATGATTGATCTCATCTCATCATATTGATATTATTATTATGATCATCACCATCATATTGATATTATTATTATTATGATTATCGCCTTCATATTGATATTATTATTATAGCCATCATCATCATATTGATGTTATCATTTTGATCATCACCATCCCAATGATATTATTATCAGCATCATCACCATCATGTTAATGATTTAATTTTCAGTATCATCAGCATCATCATTATTGATGTAATTTTTGGTGTGTTTACCATCATTATCATTGCTACATGATCAGTGTGATTACCACCATTATTGCTACTTGATCAGTGTGATCATCATCATCATCATCATCATCATCATCATCATCATCATTACTACATGGTCAGTGTGATCATAATCACCATTACTACATGATCAGTGTGATGATGATCATCATCATTGCTACATGATCAGTGTGATGACCACCACCATCATCATCATCATTGCTACATGATCAGTATGACCATCACCATGATAGCTACATGGTCAACATGATGAGGGGCACAGTACAGCAGTGTGACGTGAGTGCTGTGTGACAGGTGACTTGCTGGTGTTCATGCCGGGTCAGGAGGACATCGAAGTGACCTGTGCCTTGCTGTCAGGTCAGTCCCTGCGCATTGTGGGATGTACGTTATGTGTGTAGAGAGTGAAGGGTGGGGTCACTGTCAGGTCAGTCCCTGTGCATTGTGGGATGTACGTTATGTGTGTAGAGAGTGAAGGGTGGGGTCACTGTCAGGTCAGTCCCTGTGCATTGTGGGATGTACGTTATGTGTGTAGAGAGTGAAGGGTGGGGTCACTGTCAGGTCAGTCCCTGTGCATTGTGGGATGTACGTTATGTGTGTAGAGAGTGAAGGGTGGGGTCACTGTCAGGTCAGTCCCTGTGCATTGTGGGATGTACACTGTGTGTGTAGAGAGTGAAGGGTGGGGTCACTGTCAGGTCAGTCCCTGTGCATTGTGGGATGTACGTTATGTGTGTAGAGAGTGAAGGGTGGGGTCACTGTCAGGTCAGTCCCTGTGCATTGTGGGATGTACACTGTGTGTGTAGAGAGTGAAGGGTGGGGTCACTGTCAGGTCAGTCCCTATGCATTGTGGGATGTACACTGTGTGTGTAGAGAGTGAAGGGTGGGGTCAGCTATCTGCAGAAATTGACAGGAAACTGACAGGGACTGGTGACATGAAGTGAATACTGTGTACAACATGCTTTACTTTTGTTGAAATAATGATAATACTGTGATGAATGTTTGTGTTTGTCTTGCGGTGAGAGATAGCTAATGGAGCGACAGAGAGGGTTCATTTTGGTGCCATCTCTGCTCTCATGTCTGCACAACCCTCATTCAATGTTGTACAGTGGCAAGGATGAAAAAGAACACATTTACATTTCAGTTTTGACAACATTTGTGTTTTTGTTTTGTTTTGTGCTACTTTTTTCGTATCAAAAAGTCTTGTATAGTACTTTCTGTGGTTTATTTTGAGAGGGAATTAGCATGAGTTGTGAAAGGCTGTGGATATCTGTTGCTGTGTGTATTGTTGGACTGGTGATGATGATGAAGACAGCAGTGATGATGATGACGACAGTGGTGATGACGATGACAGCAGTGATAACGATGATGACAGCTGTCATGATGACGATGAAGACAACAATGATGACGTTGAAGACAGTGATGGTGATGACGATGACGACAGAGGTGATGACTTTGAAGACAGTGATGGTGATGACGATGACGACAGAGGTGATGATGATGAAGACAGCAGTGATGACATTGAAGAAAGTGATGGTGAGACAGAGGTGATGACGTTGAAGACAGTGATGGTGATGACGATGACGAAAGAGGTGATGATGATGAAGACAGCAGTGATGACATTGAAGAAAGTGATGGTGATGACGATGATGACAGAGGTGATGACGTTGAAGACAGTGATGGTGATGACGATGAAGACAGCAGTGGTGACGTTGAAGACAGTGATGGTGATGATGATGATGACAGAGGTGATGATGTTGAAGACAGTGATGGTGATGATGATGAAGACAGTAGTGATGACGTTGAAGACAGTGATGGTGATGACGATGATGACAGAGGTGATGACCTTGAAGACAGTGATGGTGGTGACGTTGAAGACAGCAGTGATGACAATGAAGACAGCAGTGATAACGTTAAAGTGATGACGATGAAGACAGCAGTGATGACGATGAAGACAGCAGTGATGATGACAGCAGTGATGACGTTGAAGACAGCAGTGATGATGAAGACAGCAGCGAAGACGTTGAAGACAGCAGTGATAACGATGAAGACAGAAGTGACGTTGAAGACAGCAGTGATGATGATGAAGACAGCTGTGATGATGTTGAAGACCGTGATGGTGATGACGATGACGACAGAGGTGATGACGATGAAGACAGTGATGGTGATGACGATGAAGACAGCAGTGATGATGTTGAAGACAGTGATGGTGATGATAATGATGACAGAAGTGATGACAATGAAGACAGCAGTGACGATGATGAAGACAGTGATGGGGATGATTAAAACGACGGAGGTGATGACGATGAAGACAGCAGTGATGATGGTGATGATGATGACAATGACAACAGAGGTGATGATGATGAAGACAGCAATGATGATGATGAAGACAGTGATGGTGATGATGCTGACGACAGAGGTGATGATGATGAAGACAGCAGTGATGATGCTGATAATAGCAGTGAATGGTGATGATGATGAAGACAGTGGTGATGGTGATGTGACGGTTGTGACTGGTGATGACGATGAAGACATCAGAGATGATAATGAAGACAGCAGTGATAGTAATGATGGTGATGATGATGAAGACATCAGTGATGACGATGAAGACAGCAGCAATGACAGTGAAGACAGTGGTGATTATGATGAAGACAGTGGTGATTATGATGAAGACAGTGGTGATGGTGAAGACGATGAAACATGGTGATGACGATGATGACAGCAGTGATGGTGATGATGATGATGAAGAATTTGGTGATAGTGACGATAATGAAGACAGCAGTGATGACGATGACGATAGGGATGATGGTGATGACAATGAAGACATCAGTGATGATGATGATGACAACAGTGATGATGGTGATGATGATGAAGACAGCAGTGATGACAATGATAGTGATGATGATGACAATGATGACAGCAGTGACAACGATGTCAACAGCAGTGATGATGATGTCAATGGCGATGAGTGGTGTATCCTCAGAGCGGCTTGCGGAGCTGGAGGAGGCGCCCCCCCTGGCCATCCTGCCCATCTACTCCCAGCTGCCCAGCGACCTGCAGGCCAAGATCTTCCAGAAGGCGCCAGACGGCATCCGCAAGTGTGTGGTGGCCACCAACATCGCTGAAACTTCTCTCACAGGTCATTCAGTTTGTGTGTGTGTGTGTGTGTTGTGGCCACCAACATCGCTAAAACCTCTCTCACTGGTCAGTCACGTGTGTGTGTGGGTGTGTGTGGGTGTGTTCTGGCCACCAACGTGGCTGAAATCTCTCTCACTGGTCAGTCACTTTATGTGTGTGTGTGTGTGTGTGTGTGTGTGTGTGTGGTGGCCATCAACATGCTGAAACCTCTCTCACTGGTCAGTTAGGTGTGTGTGTGTTTGTGTGTGGGGTGGGGTTGGGGGGCTTTGGTGGGTGTGTGTGTGGGGTGGGGGGCTTTGGTGTGTGTGTGTGGGTGTGTGTGTGTGTGTGTGTCATTGTGAAAGAGAGAATGTGTGTTTGCATGTTTGCACCAACATCCCTGAAACCTTTCTCACTGGTCAGTCTTTTGTTGAGAGGGATGAGAGGCGGGTGGGAGAGAATGTGTGTGTTGTGTTTGTGTGCGTACATGCGTGCGTGTGTGTGAGCATGTGTGCGTGTGTTGGTGTGTGTGTGTGTGCATGTGAGTTCTGGCCACCAGCAATGGTGGAACTTAACTTGCAGAGGTTGGGGAATTGTGGTGAGTGTTTGTATGTGTGTGTTGTATGTGTATATATGTGTATGCTGTGTCTGCATGTGTAGCTGTGTTTGTGTGCTGAAAAGTATGTGTCTTTAAAGTGGGTGTTGTAGACACTTCTGGATAGGTGGGGTGTTTCTGTTTGGGGGGTGGGGGTTGTTGATAAGTGTGTGTCATTAAAGTGGGTGTTGTTTTCTTTTTTCAGGACAGGTTTCTCTGTTTGAGGTTGGGGGGAGGGGGTTGTGCTGGAAAGAATATGTCATTAAAGTGGGTGCTGTGAGTTGTGTTTGAGATGCTTTTTTTTTGCTTTTTAAAAAAAAATCAGTGGATGGAATCAAGTTGCATGAGATAATGATGTTTGTTTCTCAGTGGACAGAATCAAGTTGCATGAGGTAATGATGCTTGTTGTTCAGTGGACAGAATCAGGTTGCATGAGGTAATGATGTTTGTTGTTCAGTGGACAGAATCAAGTTGCATGAGATAGTGTTGTTCAGTGGACAGAATCAGGTTGCATGAGGTAATGATGTTTGTTGTTCAGTGGACAGAATCAGGTTGCATGAGGAATGATGTTTGTTTTTCAGTGGGCAGAATCAAGTTGCTTGAGGTAATGATGTTTCACTGTTTGTTTTTCAGTGGACAGAATCAAGTTGCTTGAGGTAATGATGTTTCACTGTTTGTTTTTCAGTGGACAGAATCAAGTTGCTTGAGGTAATGATGTTTCACTGTTTGTTTTTCAGTGGACAGAATCAAGTTGCTTGAGGTAATGATGTTTCACTGTTTGTTTTTCAGTGGACAGAATCAAGTTGCTTGAGGTAATGATGTTTCACTGTTTGTTTTTCAGTGGACAGAATCACGTTGCTTGAGGTAATGATGTTTCACCGTTTGTTTTTCAGTGGACAGAATCAAGTTGCTTGAGATAATGATGTTTGCTTTTCAATGGACAGAATCAAGTTGCTTGAGATAATGATGTTTGTGTTTCAGTGGACAGAATCAAGTTGCTTGAAGTAATGATGTTTGTTTTTCAGTGGACAGAATCAGGTTGCATGAAGTAGTGATGTTTCACTGTTTGTTTTTCAGTGGACAGAATCAAGTTGCTTGAGATAATGATGTTTGTGTTTCAGTGGACAGAATCAAGTTGCTTGAAGTAATGATGTTTGTTTTTCAGTGGACAGAATCAGGTTGCATGAGTAGTGATGTTTCACTGTTTGTTTTTCAGTGGACAGAATCAAGTTGCTTGAGGTAATGATGTTTCACTGTTTGCTTTTCAATGGACAGAATCAAGTTGCTTGAGATAATGATGTTTGTTTTTCAGTGGACAGAATCAGGTTGCATGAAGTAGTGATGTTTCACTGTTTGTTTTTCAGTGGACAGAATCAAGTTGCTTGAGGTAATGATGTTTCACTGTTTGTTTTTCAGTGGACAGAATCAAGTTGCTTGAGATAATGATGTTTCACTGTTTGTTTTTCAGTGGACAGAATCAAGTTGCTTGAGATAACGATGTTTGTGTTTCAGTGGATGGAATCAAGTTTGTGGTGGACGCTGGGTACTGCAAGTTGAAGGTGTTCAACCCCAAGATCGGTATGGATGCTCTGCAGATCTTCCCCATCAGTCAGGTGAGACTGCACAGGGTCACCGCTTCTCCTCCTCATCACTTCAGTGTCCATCACTGCAGGGTGGTGTAGTCATGTATTCTTTCATTTATTGCAACACACACACACACACTTTCTTACAGTGGGGTTGGAGAGTGAGTGAGGGGTGGGATATGAGGAAGGGTGTGTATAAAGGAAAAAGAACAAGAAAACAGGGACAGTGGAGTGGTGGGACATTGGGTGGAGGAGTTCTCAGCCACACTGTGAGTAAAATGAATCATCACTTCTTGTTGGCTGTTTAGTTCTTACTGACTTACCGGTTTTCAGTTTGGGTTACAGTTCTTCAGCTGTCTGCTACTAGTCATTTCATTGCAAAAACTATGTGTGATAGACATAAAGAAACAAAATCAGTTAGTAGGCCTGGTGTGTGGCCTCCTGGCGACCTAACATGGATAGTGCCCCATGGACTGTCAGCCACTGAGACCTCAGCGGATGAAGTGGGGTGTGGTTATGTATGTGGGATGGGGATGAGTGGTGTGGGAATGGTGCCACTGAAAAGGTGCACATGATGGGGCATTGAAAGGGTGCACATGATGGGACAGTGAAACAGTGCACATGATGGGACAGTGAAAGGGTGCACATGATGGGACAGTGAAAGGGTGCACATGATGGGGCAGTGAAACAGTGCACATGATGGGGCAGTGAAACAGTGCACATGATGGGACAGTGAAACAGTGCACATGATGGGACAGTGAAACAGTGCACATGATGGGACAGTGAAAGGGTGCACATGATGGGGCAGTGAAAGGGTGCACATGATGGGGCAGTGAAACAGTGCACATGATGGGACAGTGAAACAGTGCACATGATGGGGCAGTGAAAGGGTGCACATGATGGGACAGTGAAAGGGTGCACATGATGGGGCAGTGAAAGGGTGCACATGATGGGACAGTGAAACAGTGCACATGATGGGGCAGTGAAAGGGTGCACATGATGGGACAGTGAAACAGTGCACATGATGGGGCAGTGAAAGGGTGCACATGATGGGGCAGTGAAACAGTGCACATGATGGGACAGTGAAACAGTGCACATGATGGGGCAGTGAAAGGGTGCACATGATGGGGCAGTGAAAGGGTGCACATGATGGGACAGTGAAAGGGTGCACATGATGGGGCAGTGAAAGGGTGCACATGATGGGGCAGTGAAAGGGTGCACATGATGGGGCAGTGAAAGGGTGCACATGATGGGGCAGTGAAAGGGTGCACATGATGGGACAGTGAAAGGGTGCACATGATGGGGCAGTGAAAGGGTGCACATGATGGGGCAGTGAAAGGGTGCACATGATGGGACAGTGAAAGGGTGCACATGATGGGGCAGTGAAACAGTGCACATAGAATAGAATAAAATAGAATAGAATATTTCTTTATTACCTAGTGTACCGGGATCACAAGGAATATTTGGCTGGATAGTACATGACAAGATACGAACATAAATCGAAAATCATACACACAAACACAGATACAGTAGAAATTAGGATACATAGAAGTGCATATCAATATAAAAACTTTTGCATACTCACACATGCATGCACTGCACACACACACACACACATGCATGCACACACACACACACACATGCACGCACACACACACACGTTTGAACAAAAGCTGTATATTACATGTGGATGGGGATGATGACTAGATCTTTTTTGTAGATGGTTGTTGGTTGCACAATTCCATTTATCACACTGGATTTGTTCGAGAGACAGGGCATTGACTGCTTTGGGGAAAAAGCTATTGGCGAAGCAATTGGTTTTCGTCCTTATACTTCTGTACCGTCGACCAGAGGGGAGCATCTTGAAAATCCCAAAAGCTGGATGTGATTCGTCCTGGCTGACTGATTTTGCATTTTTGAGTAGTCAGTTATAATATTTGTCTTCCAGAGAAGGTAGATCAGCCCCGGTAATCTTGGTGGCAGTTTTTACGATTCTGTTAAGGGCTGCAACTTCTGCCTTGGAAATGTTTCCGTACCAAATAGTAATAGCGAAGGTTAGCACACTTTCAGTGACTGCTCGGTAGAAATTAACCATGATTTCTTTTTTAATTCCGAACTTTTTGAGGTGCTGTAGAAAGTACAGGTGCTGTTGTGCTTTCTTAACAATTTTTTCCGTATTTTTCTCCCATTTCAAATCGTTGGAAATGATCAGTCCGAGAAATTTAAAGTCGCTGATGATCTCTACTTGCTTGTCTTCAGTGACAAGTAGTAAGGGGTCAGATCTGGTCTTCCTGAAATCTAGAATTAATTCTTTGGTTTTTGATACGTTGGGTTCTAAGTTGTTTTGATCACACCAGCTGACAAGTTCAGTACTTCTTCCCTATATTTTGACTCATCACTGTTCGTAATCAGCCCTTCTAGAGTAGTATCGTTGGCAAACTTGACCATGGTGTTACATTCATTTAATAAGTTGACGGTTGTAAATCATGATAGAGTGAGTTTAAGTGAGATCTCAAAACACTGGACCACCTACCTGTTCCCTAACACGCAGCAGCGTGTCACAATCATATTGTAAGATCGCAGCTGTTTCCATAACACACATAAACAGAATCAAACACAAAATAAACAGGACAGCTATCCCCATGTCGCCATTGGTCGGCGCCATCTTGAATCTTGTTGGGGCATTGAAACTGTGCACATGATGGGGCATTGAAACAGTGCACATGATGGGGCAGTGAAACTGTGCACATGATGGGGCAGTACTCAACGATAAAGAAAGGAAATGGGGGGAGGAAGAGGGCCTGGTTGACTTGTGGGTAAGGTGTCACACCCAAGTTCCTAGGTCCAGGGGTTGATATCGCCATTCAAGATAGCCACATTGGAAGAGGTTTTCTCCAGAGCTAACATGTGTCTCCAGATAGACAAATTGGGAGAGGTTTTCTCTTCAGAGCTCACATCTGTGCAGATTACAGTCTCCCTCATTGTCCTTGAAAGAGCCTTGTAGCTGAGGTTCCATGCCTGCACACATTCATGAAATACCTTGCAAGCATGATTCCATTCCACCATTTGGAGAGGACATGCCATTGTTTGTTGGTAGGATGGATGACACAAAAAGTAAAACAAATGCACACTGGTGTCATGTTCAAATATCATCCCAGAAGATGGAATGTGGTTACCTTCATTTTTGGAATAAAAACATGCAAAAACAGAAAAATGACTTCCTTGTGTTAAGTCATGAAATCTCTGTTAAATCTGTTGGATTGTTTGTGTTGTATATTATGATTTTCTGAAAAAGATTTTGCTGCGCAACTGATTTCAGGCCAACGCCAATCAGAGATCTGGTCGTGCAGGAAGGACAGGTCCTGGGTGAGTCTGGTCAGTGTGATGTGTCACTGGGTGTGTGTGTGTCACTGTGATGTGTCACTGGGTGTGTGTGTGTCACTGTGATGTGTCACTGGGTGTGTGTGTGTCACTGTGATGTGTCACTGGGTGTGTGTGTGTCACTGTGATGTGTCACTGGGTATGTGTGTGTCACTGTGATGTGTCACTGTGTGTGTGTGTGTCACTGTGATGTGTCACTGGGTGTGTGTGTGTCACTGTGATGTGTCACTGGGTGTGTGTGTGTCACTGTGATGTGTCACTGTGTGTGTGTGTGTCACTGTGTGTATAACTGTGTGTGTGTCACTGTGTGTTTCACTCTGTGTGTGTGTGTGTGTGTCACTGTGTGTGTAGCAGTGTGTGTGTCACTGTGTGTCATAATATGTGTGTGTGTGTGTGTGTGTGACTGTGTGTGTGTCACTGTGTGTGTCACAATATATGTGTTTCTGTGTGTCTGTGCATTTGAGTTTTCTGGAACTTAAGAATATTTATAATTAATTCATTCTTCCATGTTTGTTAATTTTTTAATGAAGAAAAAAAAGGAAAAATTGATGCTTTAAATAGATGTCTACAATCAGCAGTACGTGTGAGAAGACATTGTACACAATTCCTTCCTTCTGTCTTATCATCTCTCTTCCTGTGAGGAGACATTACACACAATATAAGTGTATCCCTGTAAGGAGACATTACACACAATATAAGTGTATCCCTGTAAGGAGACATTACACACAATATAAGTGTATCCCTGTGAGGAGACATTACACATGATGTAAGTGTATTCCTGTGAGGAGATGTTACACATGATATAAGTGTATTCCTTTGAGGAGACATTGCACATGATATAAGTGTATCCCTGTGAGGAGACATTACACATGATACAACAGTGTATCCCTGTGAGGAGATATTACATATGATGTAAGTGTATCCCTGTGAGGAGACATTACACACGATATAACGGTGTATCCCTGTGAGGAGACATTACACATGATATAATTGTATCCTTATGAGGAGACATTGCACATGATATAAGTGTATCCCTGTGAGGAGACTTTACACATGACATAAGTGTATCCCTGTGAGGAGACATTACACACGATATAACGGTGTATCCCTGTGAGGAGACATTACACACACTATAACCGTGTATCCCTGTGAGGAGACATTACACACAATATAATGGTGTATCCCTGTGAGGAGACATTACACATGATATAAGTGTATCCCTGTGAGGAGACATTACACATAATATAAGTGTATCCCTGTGAGGAGACATTACACATGATGTAAGTGTATTCCTGTGAGGAGATGTTACACATGATATAAGTGTATCCCTGTGAGGAGACATTGCACATGATATAAGTGTATCCCTGTGAGGAGACATTACACACAATATAACGGTGTATCTCCCTTTGAGGAGATATTACATACGATATAACGGTGTATCCCTGTGAGGAGACATTACACATGATATAACAGTGTATCCCTGTGAGGAGATATTACACATGATGTAAGTGTATCCCTGTGAGGAGACATTACACACGATATAACGGTGTATCCCCGTGAGGAGACATTACACATGATATAATTGTATCCTTGTGAGGAGACATTGCACATGATATAAGTGTATCCCTGTGAGGAGACTTTACACATGACATAAGTGTATCCCTGTGAGGAGACATTACACACGATATAACGGTGTATCCCTATGAGGAGACATTACACACAATATAACCGTGTATCCCTGTGAGGAGACATTACACACAATATAACGGTGTATCCCTGTGAGGAGACATTACACATGATATAAGTGTATCCCTGTGAGGAGACATTACACACAATATAACAGTGTATCTCCCTGTGAGGAGACATTACACATGATATAACAGTGTATCCCTGTGAGGAGACATTACACACGATATAACGGTGTCTCTCCCTGTGAGGAGACATTGCACACAATATAACGGTGTCTCTCTCTGTGAGGAGACATTACACATGATAAAACAGTGTATCCCTGTGAGGAGACATTACACACGATATAACAGTGTATCTCCCTGTGAGGAGACATTACACACAATATAACGGTGTCTCTCCCTGTGAGGAGACATTACACATGATTTAACAGTGTGCCCCTGTGAGGAGACATTACACACGATATAACGGTGTCTCTCCCTTTGAGGAGACATTACACATGATATAACAGTGTATCCCTGTGAGGAGACATTACACACAATATAAGGGTGTATCTCCCTGTGAGGACACATTACACACGACATAACGGTGTCTCTCCTTGTGAGGAGACATTACACATGATATAACAGTGTATCCCTGTGAGGAGACATTACACACAATATAAGGGTGTATCTCCCTGTGAGGAGACATTACACACGATATAATGGTGTCTCTCCCTGTGAGGAGACATTACACATGATATAACAGTGTATCCCTGTGAGGAGACATTACACACAATATAAGGGTGTATCTCCCTGTGAGGAGACATTACACACAATATAACGGTGTCTCTCCCTGTGAGGAGACATTACACATGATATAACAGTGTATCCCTGTGAGGAGACATTGCACACAATATAACGGTGTGTCTCCCTGTGAGGAGACATTACACACAATATAATGGTGTCTCTCCCTGTGTAGAGACATTGTACACAATATAATGATGTGTCTTCCTGTGAGGAGACATTATACACAATATAACGGTGTCTCTCCTTGTGTAGAGACATTGTACACAATATAACGGTGTGTCTCCCTGTGAGGAGACATTGTACACAATATAATGGTGTGTCTCCCTGTGAGGAGGCATTGTACACAATATAACGGTGTGTCTCTCCCTGTGTGGAGGCATTGTACACAATATAACGGTGTGTCTCTCCCTGTGTGGAGGCATTGTACACAATATAATGGTGTGTCTCCCTGTGTGGAGGCATTGTACACAATATAACGGTGTGTCTCTCCCTGTGTGGAGGCATTGTACACAATATAACGGTGTGTCTCTCCCTGTGTGGAGGCATTGTACACAATATATTGTACACAATATAACGGTGTGTTTCCCTGTGAGGAGACATACACAATGTAATGGTGTGTCTCTCCCTGTGTCCAGCCAAGCGTACCGCCTGTACACCCACCGTCAGTACAAGAACGAGCTGCTGACCACCACAGTGCCGGAGATCCAGAGGACCAACCTGGCCAACGTTGTGCTGCTTCTCAAGTCCCTTGGGGTGGTGGACCTGCTGTCCTTCCACTTCATGGACCCCCCGCCCCAGGTCTGTTGGTGATGATGATGATTGGGGTGGTGATGATGATGGGGGTGGTGATGATGGGGGTGGTGGTGATGATGATGATGATGATGATGTTCACATGACAACATCATGAACTCAATGTACCAGTTGCGGTACGATGATGATGATGACGATGACAGGACACCATAAACTCAATGTTCTAGCTCTGGTATGATAACGATGATGATGGTGATGATGATGACAATGTTCCCAGGACATCATGAACTCGATGTACCAGCTGTGGTATGATGACGATGATGATGATAAATAAGCAAATAAATGTAAAAAATGCAGACACACATTCCAACATACACACACATATGCATAACAGATATGCATCAAACATGCAGTTTCACAGATATGAAAGCACAGTGAAATACACATAAACGTACATGAGCCCCAACAAACAGACACACACACACACACACACATACATTACCCTGCACCCCCTCTACCCCCCTCCACACACTCATTTCTAGGCTATGTATCGCAGCTTCCACGGCACACACACACACACACACACAAACACACACACACACACACACACACACACACACACACAGAGGCACACTTACTTGTACAAGCACAGACATACGCCCATATCCCCCACCCCCAACCCCCCACACATATATACAAAGATATATATATGCACACCTGCACATTCCAATGTTCCGTTGCTCCCACAGTGTAGGCATGCATACACACACATACCTCATCCTCCAACCCTCCCCTCCCCCTGCACCCTTCACCCCCGCCTCCCCCTCCACCCCCCCCAGGCCCCCCCACACACACACACACAACACACACACACACACACACACATACGCACGTGCACAGAACTCTCCTGACACTTGTGTACACTTACACCCTCGCGCATGCACAAACGCACACAAACACACAGACCCACACATACACACAAACACACACATATACACACGCACAGAGGCTGCCACTGATTGGCCGCAAGAGGGATGGGAAAAGATCTCTGATGCCAAGAACGTGGCGTCTAGTGTGTTGCTCAGTCTATTGTATTTGGAAAAGCTCACAGAGACTGTTCCGTTTTGAAGAAATTTGTGCAATGTTGGTTTGGAAATGATGCCGATATTTGTTTGATTTGCAAAGCATCGTGCTCTACCTTTCATGCTAGACTTACGGCCACTCCCTCTCTCCGCCTTTATTTCTTTGAGGCGATCGATGGTGTGATGGCCTTGTACCTGTTCTTTTTGATATTCTTTGACTTTTCTGAGGATTTCCGATTTTCCTGGATGTAGGCCGCTCGTTGTTGTTGCGTTACCAGCAAGTCTCAGCTCGCTCATTTCCCTTAACACCTGCATGTCCCGGGCAGAATGACCATGTAAGTTTTTTTATCTGAAAGTTGCACATTGCCTTATGCCACTCTGGGCTTCCCATTCCATTTTCAGTTTTCTGTATGAGGTTCATTGAGTCGGTTAGAATCATGGCATGTTGGTTTCCGGGCATATGGATAGACGATAGCCGTTGTCTTTTTTATTTTTTTTATTTATCTTATTATTATTATTATTATTGATTGATTTTTTTTTATAATTATTATTATTTATTTATTTATATATTTATTTATTTTATTTTATTTTATTTTATTTTTATTTTGTACGCTTATAGTTGACTTCATCAAGTTTTTGCGCATTATACATATTATTATTATTAGTAGTAGTAGTCCTTTTTTTTTCTCAAGGCCTGACGAAGCGCGTTGGGTTACGCTGCTGGTCAGGCATCTGCTTGGCAGATGTGGTGTAGCGTATATGGATTTGTCCGAACGCAGTGACGCCTCCTTGAGCTACCAAAATTGAAACTGATGATGATGGCAATGTTCCCAGAACAACATCGACAACGACAACGACAATGACGACGTACCAGCTGTGGCATGACAATATTCACACAAGACAACATCAAGAACTCGATATACCAGCTGTGGTATGATAATGATATGACGATGATGATGTTCCCACAGGACAACATCATGAACTCGATGTACCAGCTGTGGGTGCTGGGGGCCCTGGACAACACGGGGGCACTGACCCCCCTGGGTCGCAACATGGTGGAGTTCCCGCTAGACCCCGCTCTCTCCAAGATGCTCATCGTCTCCGTGGAGATGGGCTGCAGTGCTGACGTGCTGGTGAGGAGAACGTCTCTGGCTCTTTCCTTCGCCATGCTGGCTGTCTTTTGCTCTTGTTGTTTTAGTTTGTCATTACTGGTTTGCATTGTTTCCGTTTTGTGGATTCCAGGTTTGTGTGTGCTCAGTGTTTTTCGTTGTGTTACCTGAGTGCACCATGTGCCTAGTTGCCAGCTGATTGTGGGACGTCTAATTCTGTGGGCCGGGACCCAAGCAAAACAGTGCCAGAGTAGTTCATTTGGGCTTATGGGCATGCATACAAGCACATGTGTGGATACGCACATACACATACACACACAAACACACACACATCCACTCAGACACCCTCGCACACTGACAAATACATGCATAGACACACACACACACACACACACACACACACACACACACACACACACACACACACACACACACACACACACACACACACACACACACACACACACACACACATATATGTGTGTGTGTGTGTGTGTGTTTGCGCGCATGAGCACATTTTTATTTTGAAAAGTAGACTGTATTTGACTTTGTGTGTTCATGACATTGAATGGTGGTGCCAGGCTCAGTTTGACTGTACAGGATCAGAACTGGTGATATTGGATGATCTAAAGTGACACTAAGTGACCGGAAAACTGCACAGCATCATGTAGAATGGTGTCCATTTAACACAAGCAAGGATAACTACAGGGTCAGGAGTGATACTGGATGATTTGAAGTGACACTGGATGATTTGAAGTGATAGTGAAATAACATGAAAACTGCACAGCACTGTGTACAATGGAGTCCAGTTAACACAAGGGTGGATAACTACAGGGTCAGAAGTGATAGTGGATGATTTGAAGTGATAAGGATGATTTGATGATCTGAAGTGACACTGGATGATTTGAAGTGATAGTGGATGATTTGAAGTGACACTTGATGATTTGAAGTGACACTTGATGATTTGAAGTAATAGTGGATGATTTGAAGTAATAGTGGATGATTTGAAGTGATACAGGATGATTTGATGATTTGAAGTGACACTGGATGATTTGAAGTGATAGTGAAATGACATGAAAACTGCACAGGACTGTGTACAATGGAGTCCGGTTAACACAAAGGTGGATAACTACAGGGTCAGAAGTGATAGTGGATGATTTGCAGTGAGTCTGGAATGACTGTAAAGTTGGAGTGAAAAAGTCAATATGTAAGAAACGTCAGTTCACAAATGAATCTTTAAAAAAAAAGAAAAAGAAAAGAAAAAAGTAAATTCATCTTGAATCAGTTTGACAGTAGCAAGTCTGTTTTTACAGTAATGATAATAAGTTTATTTATATAGTGTCTAATCAAATAATTTTGCTCAAAGCGCTTTGCAACTATTCTAATTAAAAAAAAAGAGAAAACCCAGTTTATATATATAATCCATTAAAATATGCAGGTTGATCCAAGAAAGAAGCAGACATGACAAATGATAACAAGACAGTGCATCCAAAGTAATAACAACAATAATCCAATGCAGGAAGTGAACAGGAAGTTGTGGACATGAAGTGGCATTGACATGCAGACAGACCCTTCCCATGAGGGACAGTGTGTGCACTGACTCACATAAAGCAAACATTTGATTTAGAACAACACATTGAAAAGTGGGCAGATACTGATAATGAGCAAGGCAAGAAGGCAAGAAGTTTATTTCATGTGCCCCTAGGGGGCATTGAAATATTACATATATTCTTCTTTTACACATGCCATGCAAACAGAAAGAGTGATGTCAAAAACTAGCATAGACCCAATGCACTGGCTGGGCCATAAGAGCCTATCAATGTGTGTGTAAAATATCAAATTACAATGAAATGAACTAAACTAAGGAATAAAGTAGAAACAGTAAAACAGAGCATAATGAAAGATATCATATGTATGAACACATGTTCCTCCACGTCACTGTGGCAAGTAGGGGCTGTGTGAATGGTGTGCACACCTTTCAGTGTGTCATGACGGTCATGGTGATGCTGTGTGTGTGTGTGTGTGTGTGTGTCATGACAGTCATGGTGACGCTCTGTGTGTGTGTGTGTCATGATGGTCATGGTGACGCTGTGTGTGTGTGTGTGTGTGTGTGTGTGTGTGTCATGATGGTCATGGTGACACTGTGTGTGTGTGTGTTATGACGGTCATGGTGAAGCTGTGTGTGACATCAGTCCACAGGTTTGTCATCCTCCTTGGGTGTCTGTGCAGTGTGCATGACACTCACTTCCTTTTTGGGGGCAGGCTGGTGCTGCTGTGAGGGGTCCCTGGATGGACACAGAGCTGGGCTGGGGACGATGGTGTCTGGTGTGTTGGTGTGCTGTGTGGGGGAGAGGTCAGTGGAGGCTGTAGTGGTGGTAGAAAGTGCCTTACCACAGGCGTGGTCCTCATTTCCTTCACAGTCTGGCTCTGTACAACCAAGCAGAGAGGTCATGCTGTGCTGTGAGACTGGACTTGCAGTCTGCTTCTCACTGCCAATGTTGCTGTCAGTGTTGCCCTGCAACGGTCGCTCCGTGCTGACATGGGTGTAGCTGTCAGAGGGCAAAGGTCGCTCCATGCTGACGTGGGTGTGGCTGTCAACATTGCCCTGCGAGGGTTGCTCCATGCTTACGCGCACAGCCTGTGACATGCCATTGCCCTCAGCACGCCCCTCACCGGTAGCACCACACTGTTCCACATCCTCAACCTTCTCGGCGGAGCAGCGATGGTGTGTCAGCCTGTTGTGGATCTGGCGGTCCTTGAGGGAGACATAGACGAGGGTGGTGAAGCAGGGCACGAGGAAGACGCAAGCAGCGAGGACACCGGAGATGATGTTCTGTGACTCGTCCTTGAAGTTGCGGCAGGTGCGGTGCAGCACAGAGGTCTGGTGGAAGGCCAGCACGTCCAGACACACCAGGAAGTGCCGCCTCACCTCCACCAGGTGGAGCACCTCACTGCGAGCGTCGGGGGGGATGAGGGGGGAGATGGTGGGCGTACCATCCTCGGGCAGGTAGTGCAGGCGGAACCCATCCAGGGGCACCTGACCGCTGTGGTGCAGCGTCCATGAGGAGAGGAGGGTGCTGCCTGACGACGCCACGTCCAGCATCACTGACATCTGCAACACGCGTCACTGTGTCACTGTGTGTGTCATGCACTGTGGTGCCTGAAGACACCACATCCAGCGTCACTGACATCTACAACACGCGTCACTGACACCTGCAACACGCATCACTGACATCTGCAACACGCGTCGCGTCACTGACATTTGCAACACATGTCACTGTGCACTGTGGTGCCTGAAGACATCACGTCCAGGGTCACTGACATCTGCAACACGCGTCACACGGGTGTTCAGTGCTGGCACTTTAGTTGGCCCTGCGAAAGTTCGTGAACCCAGGAAGTAGGGCATGGATATAAATAAACGCGGCTGACAAACAGACCACGCCAGCAGCACTCGCTGTACGCTTGTTCGGCGGTAAATCTGCTTTGTTTCTTTCGCGCATCATCTCCTCGGATGGATCGGAAATAACGACTAAAGAAGTGGTTTTCTAAAAAGAACACAAAATAAGCTTTCCATTGACTCCAAACACAGTATGTTTTCTTACATAGCGGTTGTTGCGGCAACGGCTGAAACATAAATCAAGAAAGAGAAGAGAAGGATAAGCAGAAACATGATCGCAAAAATCGTTAAGTTTAAATCCCTCTCTAAGAAAACAGGCGTTTAGCACAATAACATCGTAAATACACACAGAACATATAGCATGCCTGCATGCAGATTAGCTTACCTTTTGAGTTGTGTGATTTTTCTTGGCAGCACAACAAACGTTTAAATGAACACACTGTAGCATGGTGAGAGTGAGAGAAAGACGAAGATTTTTAAGGTAAAAAAAAAAAAAAAAAAATGAAACGATGATGTTGATAAAATAATGAAATTGTGTAAATCAAATCAAACTACATTTCAATAATACAACCAGGAATAGCAATAATTCAACTTTCTGTAATCGCTGCAGGAAATGTGTGGATGCTGTGAAAAGGTGGGAAAAGTGGGGCGGGGGCCGCGGGGCCGAGTGAAACAAAGAAGGCAGTGTCCCAGTTTGGCGCGCGGGGCCAGAAATACCATGGCGAATGTGCCGGTCAGTACAGAGTGCGGTGGGAAAGTCTGGCATTAAAAAAATTTTGACCCAAGACGCTAGACGCTGCTCGGCCAACTAAAGAGCCGGATTTTGTGCTCGGCTGAGCAGCCGTGGTCATGTCACTGACATCTGCAGCACGTGTCACTGTCTGTGTGTGTGTCATGCTTCCTACAAAAGTCTGCAAAAGTTGTGGGGAAAATAAGAGAACCATTTCTTGGGCTGGAAAAGTCAGTTTTTGCCCTTCATGGTCCAGTAAGATCTTGGAATTTTTTTGGATAAAATTCTTGACCTGTATCATTCAACAAAGGGCTAAACACATGTAAAAAAATTTTTTTTAAAAGAAATGAATTCAGATCCACCATTTCTTCAGTTTGGCATAGGAAGGCAGGGGCCAGTCCTCTCCATCCATGGTTTATCTCCAACCAAAGTCAGGTACCCATTCACACTTGGGTGGAGTGAGGAAAATCGGAATACAGCATCGTTCACAAGCACACAACACCGTGCCAAAACTGGACCTCAAACCCTGATCACTGGTGATCACAGGATCAGAAGTCCAACACCTGGTCACTGGTGAACACAGGATCAGAGGTCCAACACCTGATCACTGGTGAACAGAGGATCAGAGGTCCAACACCTGATCACTGGTGAACAGAGGATCAGAGGTCCAACACCTGATCACTGGTGAACAGAGGATCAGAGGTCCAACACCTGATCATTGGTGATCACAGGATCAGAGGTCCAACACCTGATCACTGGTGAACACAGGATCAGAGGTCCAACACCTGATCACTGGTGAACAGAGGATCAGAGGTCCAACACCTGATCATTGGTGATCACAGGATCAGAGGTCCAACACCTGGTCATTGGTGATCACAGGATCAGAGGTCCAACACCTGGTCATTGGTGATCACAGGATCAGAGGTCCAACACCTGGTCATTGGTGATCACAGGATCAGAGGTCCAACACCTGGTCACTGGTGATCACAGGATCAGAGGTCCAACACCTGATCACTGGTGAACAGAGGATCAGAGGTCCAACACCTGATCACTGGCGAACACAGGATCAGAGGTCCAACACTTGGTCACTGGTGAACGCAGGATCAGAGGTCCAATACTTGGTCACTGGTGAACACAGGATCAGAGGTCCAACACCTGATCATTGGTGAACACAGGATCAGAAGTCCAACACCTGATCACTGGTGAACACAGGATCAGAAGTCCAACACCTGATTGCTTCTGCCACAGCCGCCGTATGTGGAGTGATGGCCTAGAAGTAGCGCGTCTGCCTAAGAAGCAAGAGAATCTGAGCTTGCTAGTTCGAATCACGGCTCAGTCGCCAGCATTTTCACCCCCTCCACTAGACCTTGAGTGGTGGTCTAGATGCTAGTCATTTGGATGAGACGATAAACTGAGGTCCGGTGTGCAGCATGCACTTAGCGCATGTAAAAGAACCCACGGCAACAAAAGGGTTGTCCCTGGCAAAATTCTGTTGAAAAAAATCCACTTCAATAGGAAAAACAAATAAAACTGCACGCAGGAAAAAATACAAAAAAATGGGTGGCGCTGTCAGTGTAGCAACAAGCTCTTCCTGGGGAGAGCAGCCCGAATTTCACACAGAGGAATCTGTTATGACAGCACCATCCATACTAATCCCCCACCTGCCCCTCTCCTGAATCCCCTCCACACCCCCACACCCCCAAATGAGTGCCCACCTGGCTCTGCCCGGTGAGGTGATGCAGGGTGTGCTCCAGGGTCTGGCAGTGACTCTCTGTGTCCTGGCACTGCCACAGGTCATGCACGTATTGCACTCGGCCAACCTCCTCTCTCTGGTCACCCATTTCACCTATGATGGACGTGGTGGTGGTGGTGGAGGCGGTGGTGCAGGTCCAGTTGGTGCCAGTGTGGTCAGCATCCATGGTCCTGCCAGACTTGTGGTGCTGCTCCTGGTACCACTGTAGGAGGAGGTACAGCTGGCAGGTGCACTGAAATACAACCCCCCACCCCCACCCACCAACCCAACTCCAAAATAAATAGAGGATGAATACATCCTCTGGAGCACAGTCTCATGGTGACTGAACGGCAATTGTTTATTTTCAGTTTCTGTTTCAAGGAGGTTTTAAAGCATATATATTACTTGATATTTCATACACCACATCTGCGATATTAAAAACAACAAAGAAGCTACACACACACACACACACACACACACACACACACACACACAAGAAAAAAAAGAAAGAAGAGAGAGACCAAGCGACAGTTGACTCACGGATCACCATACAACTCCCCACCTCTCTCCTCAACCCCCTGACTGCCCTCCTCCACTGCAGGTGGTTCCCACTTCCTCCTCCCCCCTCACCTGCAAGTGTTTCCCCCTCTCCCCTCACATCCCCCTCCCCCCTCACACACCCTCCTGGCCCCCCTGTTACATCCTCCTCCCCTCCTCCTCCCCCCTGACTCCCCCTCCCCCCTCACATCCCCCTCCCCCCTCACACACCCTCCTGGCCCCCCTGTTACATCCTCCTCCCCTCCTCCTCCCCCCTGACTCCCCCTCCCCCCTCACATCCCCCTCCCCCCTCACACACCCTCCTGGCCCCCCTGTTACATCCTCCTCCCCTCCTCCTCCCCCCTGACTCCCCCTCCCCCCTCACATCCCTCTCCCCCTCACATGCATTTAATTTTTAATGATGTTTGGTATCTTGTGTTCAATTTTTCCTTTTCGATATTTACATTGGTGTTCTATTTGTAAACTCCTAGGGCTTATTTTCAAGATTAGGCGTAAATTCTCATAATGATAATACTACTACTAATGATAATAGTAATAATAATGATGATAATGATGAAGGTGGTACCTCGTCCCCCCTCATTCCCCTCCCTCCCTTACATGCTTCCCCCTCACATCCCCCTCACATCCCCCTCACATCCCCCCTCCCCCCTCACATCCCCCTCACATCCCACCTCCCCCTCACATCCCCCCTCCCCCCTCATATCCCCCTTCCCCTCATCCCCCTCACTTCCCCCTCCCCATCACATCCCCCATCACATCCCCCTCCTCCCTCACATCCCTCCTCACATCCCCCTCACATCCCCCCCTCTCCTCACATCCCCCTTCCCCCTCACATCTCCCCCTCTCCCCTCACATCCCCCTTCCCCCTCACTTCCCCCACACATCCCCCCCTCTCCCCTCACATCCCCCTTCCCCCTCACTTCCCCCACACATCCCCCCCTCTCCCCTCACATCCCCCTTCCCCCTCACTTCCCCCACACATCCCCCCCTCTCCCCTCACATCCCCCTTCCCCCTCACTTCCCCCACACATCCCCCCCTCTCCCCTCACATCCCCCTTCCCCCTCACTTCCTCCACACATCCCCCGTCCCCCCCTCACTTCCCCTTCACCCCTCACTTCCCCCTCACATCCCCCCCTCTCCCCTCACATCCCCCTTCCCCCTCACTTCCCCCTCACATCCCCCCCTCTCCCCTCACATCCCCCTTCCCCCTCACTTCCCCCACACATCCCCCCCTCTCCCCTCACATCCCCCTTCCCCCTCACTTCCCCCACACATCCCCCCTCCCCCCCTCACTTCCCCTTCACCCCTCACTTCCCCCACACATCCCCCCTCCCCCCCTCACTTCCCCTTCACCATCACATCCCCCTCACTTTCCCCTCCCCCATCACATCCCCTCTCCCATCCCCCCTCTCTCAAATCCCACTCACATTACCCTCCCCCCTCATTCCCCCCCCCCTCACATCCCCCCTCTCCCCTCACATCCCCCTCCCCTCACTTCCCCCTCCCTCCTCACATCCCCCCCACTTCCACTCCCCCCTCACATCCCCCCTCTCCCCTCACATCCCCCTCCCCTCACTTCCCCCTCCCTCCTCACATCCCCCCCACTTCCACTCCCCCCTCACATCCCCCTCACTTACCCCTCACATCCCCTCCACCCTCACATCCCCTCCACCCTCACTTCCCCTCCCCCCTCACATCCCCCTCACTTCCCCCCCTAACTTCCCCTTCCCCCTCACTTCCCCTCCCCCCTGCCCCCTCGCATGCAGGTTGTTCCCCTCCTCCCTTACCCCCCCCTCACATCCCCCTCACATCCCTCCCCACTCGCTTCCCCCTCCTCCCTCACATCCCTCCCCCCTCACATCCCCCTCCCCCCTCATCCCCCTCACATCCCTCCCCACTCGCTTCCCCCTCACATCCCTCCCCACTCGCTTCCCCCTCACATCCCTCCCCACTCGCTTCCCCCTCCTCCCTCACATCCCTCCTCACATCCCCCTTCCCCCTCACGTTCCCCTCACTTTCCCCTCACATCCCCCTCACGTCCCCCCTCACACACCCCTCCCCCACACATCCCCCTCACATCCCCCCTCTCCTCACATCCCTCTTCACATCTCCCTTCCCCCTCATATCCCCCTCCCCCCTCACATTCCCCTCACTTCCCCTTCCCCCTCACTTCCCCTTCACCTGTCACTTACCTCACACATCCCCCCTCCCCCTCATTTCCCTTCCTCCTTCACATCCCCCCTCCCATCCCCCCTCTCCTCTCACATCCCCCTCACATTAGTCTCCCCCCTCATATCCCCATCCCCCCTCACATCCCCCCTCTCCCCTTGCATCCCCCTCCCCCTCACATCCCCCTTACTCCCCCCTCACTCTTCACATCGCCCTCACTTCCCCTCCCCCCTGACATCCCCCTCACTTCCCCCTCCCTCTTCACATCCCCCTCACTTCCCTCTCACATCCCCTCTCACATCCCCTCTCCCCTCACATCCCCCTCCCCCTCACTTCCTCTTCCCTCACCCCCCCCCCCCCCTTACCCTCCCCTTCACAGCCCCCTCGCCCCTCACATGCAGGTGGTTGCCCCTCAGCCCGATGAAGGCCAGGTCAGGCAGGGCTGTCAGCTGGCAGTGGTCCAGGAAGGTGAGGGCACAGTGGCTCAGGTCCACGCTGCGCATGTGAGCTGGGAACCGAACCCCCTCCACCCACAGGTTGTCGTTGTGGGCCAGGCTGAGCGCCCGCAGGTGCTGTAGGTGCCGGAGGCTGGAGGGCTGCAGGTGTCGCAGGAGGTTGTGGGACAGGTCCAGGCAGCTGAGGCTGAGGGTCAGCCAGGAGAACATGGCATCTGTCACCTCCCTCAGCCGGTTGCGGCTGAGGTCGAGGGTCACCAGGTGTCGCATGGGACTGAACACACGGCCCTCAATTCTGGAAAGAGAGGGAAGGGAGAATGGGGTGGTGGTGATGTTGAGAAAGAGACGGAAAATATTTAGAATAATGACACTAATAAAGATCAAGATCCTGAAACCAAACTACTTGCAGGTGTATTCAAAATTGACGTCAGTTTTCAGTTTCATTATCTCACTCCTATGTTTATGCAGTTATGACAAGAGAGAAAGACAGAGAGAGACGGGGAGAGAGAAAGACACAGAGAGAGGCAGAGAGAAAGACACAGAGAGACAGAGAGAAAGACACACAGAGAGAAAGACACAGAACGCAAGAACGCAAGAATTTTAATGTAAGGTCACCGACCTGTATACATTTTGGGTGCACGTGTTGCACACACAGCTTAACTAAAATAAAATAGGAAGAACGAAAACAATCCACTTAATACACAGTGAGCTCACTGAGAACAAGTAAACTAAATGAAAAGCACAGGGCTGATATGTCTGTTTAGGGCTGAGAGTGCTCTTCTCTCTGTCTTAATGCATAAAAAACAAACATTGCAACATCTGTGGTCACATTACAACTTTCGTTTTGCAGCAGAAAAGATAATGACAGATTTCTAATATTTTGCATATGCTTAAGCAAATATTTCCTTCTAATATCATCATATAATGGACAGGCTGTTAGTACATGTAGTTCGTTCTCTATTCTACCACCACATGGGCAGTTTTTCAAAACATCACGATAACGCTGATTTATTTTTAGTTCATTTATACCAAAACGGAACTTAATGAAAGCCGATCTAAATTTACTGATGGTAAGATGAGATAAGTATTTTTCAGGTTGTAATAAGGATTTGAATGACCTATATGTTTCAAAACGATTACTTCCGTTGAGTTTGCTTGCCCAATCCTGTTTAAAGCCATCTATCATGCGTTGTTTGAATATTTTGAGAAAAACATTTACATCCCCAACCCCGCCATTTATCCAAAGAGAAAGACACAGAGAGACAGAGAGAGAAAGACACAGAGAAAGACAGACAAAGACAGAGAGAGAGAGAGAAAGACAGAGACAGAGAGAGAAAGACACAGAGAGAGAAAGACAGACAAAGACAGAGAGAGAGAGAGAAAGACAGAGACAGAGAGAGAAAGACACAGCGAGAGAAAGACAGAGAGAGACAGGATGTAACAGAAAAGGCATCCCACCTCTGAATAGCATTGCAGGACAAGTTCAGCAAGCGCAGGGACTTGAACTGCAGGTCCCTGGTGGTGGTGGTCTCCTGGTGACGGTCAGCCAGCAGGACTTCCATTTTGTTCCCGGAGAGATCCAGAATCTCCAGGCCAGAGAGAGCGGCCCCCGTGGTCAGTGGCAGGCCGGTCAGGCAGTTGTAGGACAGGTCCAGGGAGGTGACCCCACCCAGCCCTCTTAGGACAGGGGGTATGTGGGTCAGGCAGTTGTTTCTCAAGGACAGCCGCTCCACTGTCTGGATACCTGGGGAGTGGGGATGGGGGGGGGGGGGGGGTGGAGACATTGAAAGACTGTTGGTCACTGTGTGGATACCTGGTGGTGGGGGGGGGAGAAAGACTGTTGGTCACTGTGTGGATACCTGGTGGTGGGGGGGGGAGAAAGACTGTTGGTCACTGTGTGGATACCTGGTGGTGTGGGGGGAGAAAGACTGTTGGTCACTGTGTGGATACCTGGTGGTGGGGGGGGGAGAAAGACTGTTGGTCACTGTGTGGATACCTGGTGGTGTGGGGGGGAGAAAGACTGTTGGTCACTGTGTGGATACCTGGTGGTGGTGTGGGGGGAGAAAGACTGTTGGTCACTGTGTGGATACCTGGTGGTGGGGGGGGGGGAGAAAGACTGTTGGTCACTGTGTGGATACCTGGTAGGGGGGGGAGAAAAAGACTGTTGGTCACTGTGTGGATACCTGGTAGAAGGGGAGGGGGGTAGAGAGGGGGGGAGAGAGAGAGAGAAAAAGACTATTGGTCACTGTGTCGATACCTGGCGGGGGTCGGGGGTAGAAAGACTGTTGGTCACTGAGTGAATAACTGGTGGCTGTGGGGGGAGAAAGACTGTTGGTCACTGTGTGAATACCTGGTGGGGGTGGGGGGTAGAAAGACTGTTGGTCACTGTGTGAATACCTGGTGGGGGTGGGGGGTAGAAAGACTGTTGGTCACTGTGTGAATACCTGGTGGGGGTGGGGGGTAGAAAGACTGTTGGTCACTGTGTGAATACCTGGTGGGGGTGGGGAGAAAGACTGTTGGTCACTGTGTGAATACCTGGTGGGGGTGGGGGGTAGAAAGACTGTTGGTCACTGTGTGAATACCTGGGGGGGGGGGGGGGAGAAAGACTGTTGGTCACTGTGTGAATACCTGGTGGGGGTGGAGAAAGACTGTTGGTCACTGTGTGAATACCTGGTGAGGGGGGAGAAAGACTGTTGGTCACTGTGTGAATACCTGGTGGTGGTAGGGGGGGGGGGGGTTGAAAGGCTGTTGGTCACTGTGTGGATACCTGGTGGGGGGGAGAAAGACTGTTGGTCACTGTGTGAATACCTGGTGGGGGTGGAGAAAGACTGTTGGTCACTGTGTGAATACCTGGTGAGGGGGGAGAATGACTGTTGGTCACTGTGTGGATACCTGGTGGGAGGGGAGAAAGACTGTTGGTCACTGTGTGAATACCTGGTGGGGGGGGGGGGAGAAAGACTGTTGGTCACTGTGTGAATACCTGGTGGGGGGGGGGGAGAAAGACTGTTGGTCACTGTGTGAATACCTGGTGGGGGGGGGGAGAAAGACTGTTGGTCACTGAGTGAATACCTGGTGGTGGGGGGGAGAAAGACTGTTGGTCTCTGTGTGGATACCTGGTAGGGGGGGGGGGGAGGAAGAAAGACTGTTGGTCGCTGTGTGAATACCTGGTGGGGGGGGGGGGAGAAAGACTGTTGGTGACTGTGTGAGTACCAGGTGGGGGTGGGGGTGAGAAAAACTGTTGGTCACTTTGCAAATACCTGGTGGGGGGCGGGGGGGGGAAGACTGTTGGTCTCTGTGTGGATACCTGGTAGTGGTTCGGGGGGGAGAATGTTGGTCACTCTGTGGATACCTGGTAGTGGTTGGGGGGCGGGGGGAGAATGTTGGTCACTGTGTGGATACCTGGTAGGGGGGGGAGAGAGAAAAAGTCTGTTGGTCACTGTGTGGATACCTGGTAGGAGGGGGAGGGGGGGAGAGAAAAAGACTGTTGGTTACTGTGTGGATACCTGGTAGAGGGGGAGGGGGCAAGAGAAAAAGACTGTTGGTTACTCTGTGGATACCTGGTAGGAGGGGGGGTGGAGAGAGAGAGAGAAAAAGACTGTTGGTCACTGTGTAGATACCTGGTAGGGGGGGGGGGGGGGGAGAGAGAAAAAGACTGTTTGTCACTGTGTGGATACCTGGTAGAGGGGGAGGGGGGGAGAGAGAGAGAAAAAAAGACTGTTGGTCACTGTGTTGATACCTGGTAGGGGGGGGGGGGGGGGAGAGAAAAAGACTGTTGGTTACAGTGTGGATACCTGGTAGGGGGTTGGGGGGGAGAGAGAGAGAAAAAGACTGTTGGTCACTGTGTGGATACCTGGTGGGGGGGGGGGGGGGAGAGAGAGAGAAAAAAGAGACTGTTTTCACTGTGGATACCTGGTAGAGGTGGGGGGGGGGGGGGGGGGGGTGGGGGGGAGAGAGAGAGAGAAAAAAGAGACTGTTTTCACTGTGGATACCTGGTAGAGGTGGGGGGGGGGGGGGGGGGAGAGAGAGAGAGAAAAAAGAGACTGTTTTCACTGTGGATACCTGGTAGAGGTGGGGTGGGGGGGGGGGAGAGAGAGAAAGACTGTTGGTCACTGTACCCCAAAAAGCTGAGTATGGCTGCCTACATGACGGGGTAAAAACGGTCATACACGTAAAAGCCCACTCGCGTATATACGAGTGAACGTGGGAGTTGCAGCCCATGAATGCAGAAGAGGAAAAAGAAGTCACTGTGTGGATACCTGGTAGAAGGGGGAGAGGGGGGGGGGCCCGAGAGAAAAAGACTGTTGGTCACTGTGTGGATACCTGTTAGAGGGGGAGGGGGTACAGAGAGAGAAAAAAAAAGACTGTTGGTCACTGTGTAGATACCTGGTAGGGGGTTGGGGGGGAAAGAGAGAAAAAGACTGTTTGTTACTGTGTGGATGCCTGGTGGGGGGTGAGGGGGGGAGAGAGAGAAAAAAGAGACTGTTTTCACTGTGGATACCTGGTAGAAGGGGGGAATGGAGAGAGAAAAAGACTGTTGGTCACTGTGTGGATACCTGGTAGAGGGTGGGGGGGGAGACAGAGAAAGACTGTTGGTCACTGTGTGGATACCTGGTAGAGGGGGGGGGGGAGACAGAGAAAGATTGTTGGTCACTGTGTGGATACTTAGTAGAGGGTGGGGGGGAGACAGAGAAAGATAGTTGGTCACTGTGTGGATACCTGGTAGAGGGGGGGGGGGGGAGAGAGAAAAAACTGTTGGTCACTGTGTCACAGTGTTTGGATACCTGGTAGAGGGTGGGGGGGAGACAGAGAAAGACTGTTGGTCACTGTGTGGATACCTGGTAGAGGGGGGGGGGAGACAGAGAAAGACTGTTGGTCACTGTGTGGATACCTGGTAGAGGTGGGGGGGGGAGACAGAGAAAGACTGTTGGTCACTGTTTGGATACCTGGTGGTGGGGAGGGGGGGAGACAGAGAAAGACTGTTGGTCACTTCACTGTAGCCAGCTAACACTGTGTGATTATGTTAAAAGGCTAAAGGTTTCAGAGCCATTGATAGCCATAGAGACCATGACTTCATGCCCAGTGTGTCCAGGGCTTGGCATGTGAAGGCCCAGAGCCTTTGATGTCATGGGAAAAGGTCTAGAGCCTTTGATGTCATGGAGACAGTGACTTTATACCCAATGTGTCCAGAGTTTGGCATAGGAAGGTAGGGCCCAGTCAGCCCTCAGTCTCCACCTCCTCCACCTCCCCCACCTTTCTTGACCAGCTGGGATGGGGGACGGGGGGGGGAAGGGGAGGGGGGCAGTGAAAGTGACACACACTCCAAATGTCTGACCAGTGTCTTAGGTTTATGCAAACATCAGGCATTGGATCCTTTTTTCTTTTCTTTTTTAAGTCAAACGGATCCAGGATTCAGGCCAAGACCTGGCAGAGACACTGTACTGGCAGTAAGCATCTCAACCATTTTGCCACCCTCCTCCTCCTAATTGAAACTGAACTGAAGCTTACAGTTTCATCATGGATTATGTCACTTCACCATCACCATAATAAATGAAGTATTTATATAACACTGAATTTTGTGTGGGGACAAACCTAAGCGCTTTCACTCACAACTTCAACACACATGTATTACTGTGAACCAAGAGATGAAAGACAACACTGATGTTTCCAATGTTCACTCACAACTTCAACATGCATACTTATGTATGTGAACCATGATATGAAAGACAACACTGATGTTTTCATTGGAGACAGATGTCTGGAGAAAGTGTGGATGGAAAAAGGGAGGGTTTGGGGGAGCTGTTTTGGAAAAAAAAAGGTGTGTTTTAAAGCCAGACTTGAGAAAGAGCTGAATGCAGGGATTGGACAAAGTTTTCGATCAGATTATATACCTTGGAGGAAGTCAGGCGGGAGCGATTCCAGGGCATTGTGGGAGAGGTCGAGGGTTCCCAGTGCCAGCTTGATGGCAGGCGAGTCTGCAAAGATGGGGGGCTGATGGGGGTGGGGGGAGGAGAAGATACAGGTGACGTCAGGGGGGGTGGAGGTGGAGGAGGAGGAAGTGAGGCACCGGCAGTTGGGGTTGGACACCTGAGGGCAGGGCCCCCCTGTTGCCATGGTGACCAGGAGGAGGAGGGAGAGGCAGGTAGGAGATGGGCGTGACCAGCGATGTCTTTCACATGGCTGAGAACTCATTGTCTGTGATGATCACAATCTGCAAAACACAACATCAAAGAAAAAGAATCATAATGATGAAATATAAATAAATATACTGATGAATAAGCAAATAATTACATGCACAAGTGTTTATCTGTTGGAAGGATTCTGTGTTGCAGCCTGATTTGAAACCATCTCAGCTGACCCTCAGTAGTAGTTTTAAAACATTTAGTTGGTAAAAGCAGATTTTCTGTTTCAGTCCTGCATAGTTACTGTTCAACTTTATAGCTGCTGTTGGTAAGGTTGCACTCCTTTGGACTTGGAGCACTGACTTCACTGCCTGGTTTCCATGGTGAATACAATGCCATGCACCATTTGGCAGGGTATTTTCTGTGGCAACAAGTGTGTTTCCTGATTTTATACGATATTGTTTTATAT